>NC_091375.1:9530222-9617722 GCF_038502225.1 Cherax quadricarinatus
AAGCAATATTCTTTTAATAAGTTGTTTTTGCTTGTGAAGATGTCAATATAATGTACATACAGCATGTATCTGTGTGTACACACACACACACATATATGTACATATACATTTAATTTAACACAGGCAGTCCCCCACTAAGACAAGGAAACCAAAAATAAAATAAGCTCATTCATCATCATCATTCACTCAGTCTCTGTTTTGACAAAAGTATGCCGACATCACAGTTCCGAAGACCTTCCAAACTGCAACATCCCCACCCATCCTTAGAATGCCGGCAATCTCCAGGATTCAAGTCTGGCTAACTGCCTTTCCCTCAATTGATTCATAAATGTTGCCCTGCTCACATTCCAACAACACATCAAGCCACAAAAACTACTTGTTTCCATTCAGTTTGATTGAACACTACAAAAGCCTGCTGGATGCTCAAGTCCATAGCATTTAAAACCTTTAGCACCTCTCTACAATCCTTCTTGGGTCATCCTATTCTCCTTCATACTTCCTAAAGCCATCTCAATAACTCCTCCTCAACCCTCTGAATTATGTCTCTGGTGACCCCACACTATCTTCTAGTTCCTACACCACAAATTCTATGCATAATATTTACACTGCTCATTACTCTCAAACATTACATCTTCATTACCTCCAGCCTCCTCCTTGCTGCACCATTTAAAGCCCATGCCTCACACCCATATACAGTTGTTGGTGCCATTATACTCTGGTACATTCCCAGTTTTTGCCTCCATAGATAAACTTCTTCCTTTCCACAGATGCTTCAACAGCCGCCTCTAAGCCCCTAAGAGTGATCTGCCCTTATGATCATTAAGCGGCTGTGCCCCCATCAATTCAATATAATTAGGTATTCCAGAGTAACTGTTACTTAAATACATCAATATGTGTTGGGTCCTCTAATCTCATAACACTCACCTCCTCCTTTATAGATCCATCTGCTGAGATGTCCACACTCGAGTATCTGAATACATTCACCTTCTCCATATGCCTTCCCTCCAACCTGATATCCAGTTTTTCATTGCCTATTCTTTGTGTTACTCTGATCATCTTGCTCTTTTTAATATTCACTTTCAATTTCTTCCTGCATACTCTTCCAGATTTCTTCACCAACCTTTGCAGATTCTCTTCAGAATCTCCCAAAAGAAATGTCATCAGCAAATGGCAACTGTAACAATTTTCACTTTGTATGAGGATCAACATCTTTGCTCTCACACCTCTCCAGATTCACTTCTTTTACAACCCTGTCTATTGTTAAGCCTCCATAGGGTTATTACACATCCCTTCCTAAGGCCTACTTTTACCAGGAAATAGTTTTTTGTCTTTCCTACATACCCCTGAAACTTTACTGCTTTAGTAACCCACCACCTATTTCAAACATTTCCAGCATCTGCTACATTGCTTCCCTATCCGCCCTATTACATGCTTTGTATAAATCCATAAATGCAGCAAACAGTTCCTTACCTTTATCTAATACTGTTCACTACATGCTTCAATGTAAACACTTGATTCACACATCACCTAACCTTCCTAAATATCCCTTGTTCCTCTGAAATGCTACTTTGTGTTTTATCATTAATTCTTACAATAATAATTCCACCATATTCTTAACCAGGTATATGCAACAGGCTTATTCCCCTACAATACTTACACTCTTTCTTGTCCCCTTTTCCTATAGGTTAAGGAATTATGCATGTTCTCTGCCAGTCCTTAGGTACCTTCCCTTCTTTTGCATATAAACACAAACCAATCCAGAACTATATTCCAACCAGGGTAAATATACTCATTCTAAAAAATTAAATTAGATACAGAATATTATGGCTCAGAAATGCATCTCTGATTTAACCATGGTTGTCTCACGGAATATAGGCTCTGAATTCCAAACACTCAACCTACATGTAATTTTCAGAAATGCATTAACATCGTAAGTTGGCCCTATATAGTACGTGTGTGTGTTTTTTGTATATATATATATATATATATATATATATATATATATATATATATATATCCTAGGTAGTAGGTTGGTAGACAGCAACCGCCCAGGGAGGTACTACCGTCCTGCCAAGTGAGTGTAAAACGAAAGCCTGTAATTGTTTTACATGATGGTAGGATTGCTGGTGTCCTTTTTTTCTGTCTCATAAACATGCAAGATTTCAGGTACGTCTTGCTACTTCTACATACACTTAGGTCACACTACACATACATGTACAAGCATATGTATACACACCCCTCTGGGTTTTCTTCTATTTTCTTACTAGCTCTTGTTCTTGTTTATTTCCTCTTATCTCCATGGGGAAGTGGAACAGAATTCTTCCTCCGTAAGCTATGCGTGTTGTAAGAGGCGACTAAAATGCCAGGAGCAAGGGGCTAGTAACCCCTTCTCCTGTATATATTACTAAATGTGAAAGGAGAAACTTTTGTTTTTCCTTTTGGGCCACCCCGCCTCGGTGGGATACGGCTGGTGTGTTGAAAGAAAGAAGATATATATATATATATATATATATATATATATATATATATATACATATATATATTGTATATATATATATATATATATATAGTGTGTGTGTGCGCGCTCACCTATTTGTACTCACCTATTTGTGGTTGCAGGGGTCGAGTCTTAGCTCCTGGCCCCGCCTCTTCACCGGTTGCTACTGGGTCCTCTCTCTCCCTTCTCCATGAGCTTTATCATACCTTGTCTTAAAACTATGTATGGTTCCTGCCTCCACTACATCACTTTCTAGGCTATTCCACTGCCTGACAACTCTATGACTGAAGAAATACTTCCTAATATCTCTCTGACTCATCTGTGTCTTCAACTTCCAATTGTGACCTCTTGTTTCTGTGTCCCCTCCCTGGAACATCCTGTCTTTGTCCACCTTGTCTATTCCACGCAGTATTTTATACATCGTTAACATGTCTCCCCTGACCCTCCTGCAAACCTTTGCACTTTCTCTAGTTTCTTGACGTGCTTTATCAAGTGCAGGTTCCAAACAGGTGCTGCATACTCCAGTATGGGCCTGACGTACACTGTGTACAGTGTCTTGAATGATTCCTAATTAAGGTATCAGAACGCTGTTCTCAGGTTTGCCAAGCGCCCATATGCTGCAGCAGTTACCTGGTTGATGTGTGCTTCCGGAGACATGCTCGGTGTTATGCTCACTCCAAGATCTTTTTCCTTGAGCGAGGTTTGCAGTCTTTGGCCACCTAGCCTATACTCTGTCTGCGGTCTTCTTTCCCCTTCCCCTATCTTCGTGACTTTGCATTTGGCGGGATTAAATTCGAGAAGCCAGTTGCTGGACCAGGTGTCCAGGTCTCTTTGAAGTCCTGCCCGGTCCTCATCTGATTTAATTCTCCTCAGTAACTTCACATCGTCTGCGAGCAGGGACACTTCTGAGTCTAACCCTTCCATCATGTCGTTCACATATACCAAAAATAGCACTGGTCCTAGGACCGACCCCTGTGGGACCCCGCTCGTCACAGGTGCCCAGTGTGATACATCATTATGTACCATGACTCATTGTTGCCTCCCTGTCAGGTATTCTCTGATCCATTGCAGTGCCCTTCCTTTTATATGAGCCTGATCCTCTAGCTTCTGCACTAATCTCTTGTGAGGAACTGTGTCAAAGGCCTTCATGCAGTCCAAGAAGATGCAATCAACCCACCCCTCTCTCTCGTGTCTTACTTCTGTTACTTTATCATAAAACTCCAGAAGGTTTGTGACACAGGATTTTCCTTCCATGAATCCATGCTGGTTGGCGTTTATACTCTTGTTCCATTCCAGGTACTCCACTACTCTCCTCCTGATAATCTTCTCCATAACTTTGCATACTATACACGTCAGTGACACAGGTCTATAGTTTAGTGCCTCTTTTCTGTCTCCTTTTTTAAAAATAGGAACTACATTTGCTGTCTTCCATACCTCAGGTAGTTGCCCAGTTTCCAGGGACGTGTTGAAGATTGTGGTAAATGGCACACACAACATATCCGCTCCCTCTCTAAGGGCCCACAGGGAGATGTTGTCCGGTCCCATTGCCTTTGAGGTATCGATGTCCCTTAGCAGTTTCTTCACCTCCTAGTGTATGTTCATCAAATGTCAGCTCTTATCAGATGTTATCTCCCCTTATCATGTCACTGTCAGGGGTGGACTTTGTTTTTCATGCTTCAAGGGAACATATTACATATTATATATTATTATTATTATTATTATTATTACTATTATTATTATTATTCTCCTCCTCCTTCTTCTCCTTCTCCTTCTCCTCCTCCTCCTCCTCCTCCTCCTCCTTCTTCTTCTCCTCCTCCTTCTCCTTCTCCTCCTCCTTCTCCTCTTCCTCATTATTATTATATACTTCCACATATCCAAAACATTGCTGGGGCCTATAAATACCTTGTTTATATTCCAAGACAATAGTAAATGACTAAGGCAGGTGTAAATGTTCACCTGTCAATGTCTTTGTGACAATTTGAGTACAATTTTAGTACCTAATACTAGTGTCAGAACAAAGATTGGTTATAAAATGACAAGAACTACTACAAATTGTAATTATCAGAACATAAAAATTACATAAAATATGAAAAATAAAAAAAAAAGTATATCGGCAACACTTCTGCAAGCGGCAGGACTTGATGTTGCTGTCACATGAGCATCCAGTGCCAACTTCTCGGCCTCATATCTCGGTAAGTACTGACCCTAAAAAAAAAATTTTTTATTCTATAACACTTAGAAAAAGGTGCTCTTTTTTTCTATATATAATTTTTTTTTTTTTTCAAAATATTCGAGGCTCTGCGTGAGTGAACGTATATATACCTTTGGACCGTTTAAGGATTAATAGAAGGTTTTAAGCTACTGTCTCATTAACAGCACCATAAAATTGCTTAGAAACGTCTATGCTTTTGCATTTGGGCTATATAAGAACATGTTTGCATTTTTTGCCTTCTAAGTAATTATTCAAAATTATAATTTTCATAATTTACAAAAATCAGCTTGAATCAAGTATGGAGGCCATAATACTTTACTTTAAACAGCTTTCCATAAATGTTCCCAGATAAGGCAGAAAACTCAAAATTTACACAGTATATACCAAATTCATATGGTCAGTGCTCAAAGTGCATCAAAAGATTCTACAAAAGCCTTTTGAGAGATAAAGCCTTAAAAAAGTACTAAAATAATAATAAAAAACAAGATTTAACAATGCTAGTTACATTAGCTTTCACAAAATTAGCCAGAGGGCTAAAAATTTATACAGTATATTATATTTCCCAGAGGCAAAAGTGTGTTGATTATAAATTTAAGCTATAAGACTAAATTTGAAAGATACTCATAGATATGCATTAAAATGACAAAAAAAAAACTTACAAATTAATATGAACTTATCTATATGTTTTATTGGGAGTTTAAAGACTGGACATTGATGTCCACATCCTGAATCTGAAATTATTACCTTAAGGCAATAATAAAATATTAAAAAATGATTGCCATAACTTTAAATGAGTTTTCCATTTTATATCTGATGCCTAGAGCATTATACGGCATCTGGAAAATGTGCCCAGTAATGTGTTTTGTCTTCCTATTTGTTACTGCTCCAGAAGCTAGGTAAGACACCCCCAAATATTTTTATATAAGATTAGTGTATTGGGATCTACACTTCCCTACAAGAATGTGAACCTTTATTATACTGTACAAAGATACAGATGTGAAAGTTTGAGATTCATTTGAATAATCGTTCTTAAGTTATCAAAGGAATCAAAACATGCAGTGGTAACATCAGAAGAAATACTAACTTAGTGAACCACTACAAGTATGTCCTTTTTTAAGGATACTTAAATACTATACGAATACAGCAACAGCAAAAGTAATAGTTGTAGCTACAATAGCAGTAGTTGGAAGTAGTAATACTAAATGTAACAGAAGCTATAACAGCAATACTAGTGGTGCGGTAACTGTAATAGCTGCCGTATCAACAGCAGCAGTGGTGGTGCCAGTAATATTATTATCTGTGTATGCAGAGGTAGCTGTTGTTGCAATGGGAGCTGCTGTTCCAATAAAGGTCAATTTGGTTAAGGGTGTAGTAGCTATGGTGATGGCTATGGCTACAAAGGCAGTCACTGGAGGAGGAGGAGGAGGAGCAGCAGCAGCAGCAGCAGTAGAAGCAGCAGCAACAGCAGCAGCAGGGGCAGCAGCAGAAGTGGTAGTTCTTCACTATTACATCAATATCAGTGGCTGCTTCTAATGGAGTGGCAGCTGTGGCCAACAACATTAACAGCAGCTCAAGAAGTGGTACTAAGAGTGATAACTTGCAAAATAACAGTACTTGCTGCATGATAATCATGAATAGCAATGGCAGCAGGAGCAATGCTTAAAAAAATGCAATAAAAACAGCAGCAGTATGTTTAATGGCAGGAGTTGCTGCAAAAGCAGATCATCAACAGTAATGAATCATACCAGCAGAAGCAGATACAAATGAATGAACCAAAGTTAAAACAGAAAGGTTGCAATAGCTGTGCAAGTGCATCAAAAGCTCTGTAGTCCTATACATCTAATAACAAAAATACAGCACAGTAAAAAATAATAGTTGCTGTAATTACTATTATTATTATTAATTTTAATTGCTAGTTGTATTACATATATGTAATATTAACTACTATTACAAATAAGTAATACTGGAGTATTGTAATTATTGCACTATTAAAAACAAACAATATGATTACTTCAAAGCACCTATTATTATTATAATATAGACCCATTACAAAATCACAAATACACCTTAAAAAGTAACCTCACACTACATTAAGATGTATAAAAGAGCTAGTAGCAGAAGACTCCAGTTAATGTATGTATTGATTGATGCTTAATATATAAGATCAGTTAAAGGCCATTTAATGATTACTATAAAACTGAAAATGGAAAAAAGTACAACAAAATTCACACAATGCAATGCATACATCACAACTGCTTATATCGAGTCCAATGCCGCAAGATAATTTGGTGAGGAACTACAAAAAAATGTATTGTACAGTACATCTTTCATTTCATTAGCACCATTATAGCTACATATCTATCACTCTAGGTATAAAATGTTAAGCCATTGTTACATAATAATTCTACAGTATTAAACAGTTCTATATCAAACAAGGGAAAGGGGAACTTGACATCTATGAATGCTCTATTGTCAATGTTCTTCAAAAACCCATTTTCTATATAATGTAGTAGCAGATGGTTATCTATGTCTACATTACATCCAGCATCAGACAGTCTAAATCAAAGTTCCTGGCTAATCTAATTTGCTAAATTTCCTAAGTCCTCACATTTCTAAATAGTATTCTAAACTCTACAAGTAAAATTGCTTCTCAAATATACAATTTGTGTTTTTGCAGAGGCAATATACAGGAATCTGACAAAATCTAAGAAAATATATTAAAATACTATGTTTTAATTCTATAACTGACAGGAGAAGAATAAAGCACCACAGAAAATCTAGAAGACAATTTGTGACTTCAAAAAACAAACCTGAGCTTTTGATTAGTTTCTAGAGGGGCTCACTTTTTTGTGCTCATTTGAGTTTTGACTATGCTTAGCTATTAAATACTATCGCAAGCTCAATAGTGATGTCACAAATATATATAACACTAAAAAATATAGCAAAAAGGGAATTTTCAGCTTGAAAAACCACAGGAAAGATCAACTAAGATAAACAATTAGAGTACATGTTCAAGAAAGTCAGAGAAGGAGAGCTGTGATACCAAGCTTTGTAGGTAGTCATTTGTATTATAATTCAAAATTATCTTATTTTAAAATATAACAAATAATTACTTTTTCAATTTAAAAAAAATCAAGTATTTAATTTTTTGAATTCTCATTTTTTTTTTTGCTTATTTAATTATCACATAATGCTCACTGAAACTGTAGAAGTGCACAGGGTATTATCCAGAATCGTCGCTGTCAATATTTGATTGACTACTTTAATTTAGTGATCAAACTCCAGTAATCTTTTAATAATAATAATAATAATAATAATAATAATAATATCTTTATTTACTACAAGTATACATGTACATGGTATACAGGCCTAGCTGACAACATGACATACTACGACATAGAAACCCCTTTGTTATGCTCTGCATGTCGGGCAAATTAGGTCAGTGTCCCAGGATTAAGTAAGTTTGTAATTACAATCCAAATATGCTAATAATGAAACATGTTAAATATATAAATAAAAAAATTAAGAGTACTAAACACTAAATTCTCTGGATATCCTCTATGAAAATATTTTGATATAGACCTTCTTTCAACAAACCGGCCGTATCCCACCGAGGCAGGGTGGCCCAAAAAGAAAAACGAATGTTTCTCTTTTTAACTTTAGTAAGGTATATAGAAGGGTTACTAGCCTCTTGCTCCTGGTATGTTTGTCGCCTCTTTGATATAAACATAGTGGATTATTTAAATATCATCTTTGGTAGAGTACATTGTGGTAACTGTGCAATTACAGCATATGTACAGTAATGCATAAGAGTTGTATGACCCTTGTGGGATTAATGCTTAATTTTGATTTTAGTGCATAAAAGTGGAGAGAGAGAACATGGCAGTTGCTTTGCTCTCAGATACACAGCGTATCCTCCTAATCAACATCAGTATACTATTACCGTGGCTGAGACAGTCCGATATGTGACTTTGAGAGTGGAATGAAATAGTAATTATGTGACTGTACTATACCATTTCTCTCAGTGGGTCCTTGTTTTCTGTTCATACTCTTAAAAGTTTTTATCACCTTTATGTATTGTTACATTTATCAGAGTTATGATGTGTATTTTAACTGGTTACTTTTTATTAATACTGTAGCTGAAACCTAACCAAAACCTAAGCAATTTAAAACCGAATATCGGTGAGTATTGGCTAAATTTTATGATACTGATGGGTACTGGATAATTTTAATGGTATTGGTAACAGGCTAATAGTGACACCAATTCATTATGCCGAACAAATACCAAAACCCTGTCTTTCATCTGTCCTTCCTCAACTTTTATTTAATACTAGAAAGGCATTAGTTGCTTGCATTAATTCATGTACCTAGCTTCATCCTTAATGTATCATTTGTACGGATTTTTATTAAATTACTGAATACCTCCAATATCTTATAAACTAAGTTTTCTTATTCTCACATACCATTTGTCTCACTGTCTAGTAATTATAGTTAGTCTTAAGGTTGTCCTCTTCTATCATTCCTTCAACTCATGTACCTAGCTTCATCCTTTATGTATCATCAATTATACATTTTTTTTAAATTATGAAATACCTCCAATATTTTCTTAGATAATTGTAATCATAATTTAGTTTTAGGGCTGCCTGAAATGCTATACATTAAAAGGGGCTTTTTATAAAGTAATTTATATAAGACAATCATCCTAATTGTATAATATACCATACTCCTCTTTACAGAAATAACATTTGTGTTTGTTTATAATTCTATATTGTAAAGTATGCCACTTTATAGGAATAAATTTTTTGTTTGTTTTCTTTGGCAAAAATTTTGATAAAGCATAATTTTCCTATTCACTTCTTGATGCATTTGTAAGCAAACTTAGAAAAGCAAGTGGGAAACACTGGTTAACCAGAGCCTCTTGGGATTTTAGTGAACAGAAAAAATACTAGCATAATGCTTGTGTCACCCTATCTCATCCAGCACCTCACCACTGATGAAACTTAAGGCTCTGAAACAAAGTGGAAGATGTGCATCTAAATACTTTATGTGGTTATACTGAATGTTTAGATTAGTGGAGTTTGACTATGCCGAACTGTACTACAAATCTCTTTTCATATTGCGTGATAACAAACCTCAGCCTCATTTGAACACTGAGCACATATTTGGTAATATACAATGCAGCCATGCTTAAAGGCTGCACACATTACCTAGTCATACAGACACTCAGCATCTTCTAACAAGGTGTTCAAACATTTAAATTGTCATAAATTTTTGAAGATATGTACTGGAACTGACAAATATTTAACCTCAATATCATATTAATATCAAATTCTTTATGAGATATCACGATGCCATAAAAAAAAAATCTTTCAGCAAACTTGACATTCTGAAGTTAAAACTTCAATAACTACAACAGTACTTACAATAGTAGAAGTGATGAGATTTCGAAATCAAGATTCACTTAGAGCAACGACTAAGTACTCTTGAATTATTTTCTATAAATATTAAATCTTTGGCTTAAGAATATTTTTACAAGTGATTCTCTTGTTTTAGTAGTCTTGGTAATATGCTCTCCTTACCCCAGCAGATAACATGACCATCACTCAGTGTTAACCCACACTCTGCTACACTTGGAAAATAAATTACACTTTGCATATGTATCTTGTATGTGAACATTAATTATAATTAGCATTTATTTTTCATCAAGAAATAAAATCAAGCTCTATAAATAATATTAATTTACTAAATGGCACACAAGATGCAAGTGGTTATTTGCCACTAGAGAAATTAATTTAATTTTTACCGAATTGTACAGAGTATAATTCAATATTTTGCACCATATTCTTAAATAGTATATCCTCATCAATAAACAAATAAAATAAACCTGGCCCTAGGTGTGATATAATGTGCAGTGACCATGTACCTTGATCTATAAAGTTTATTTTATTTGGCACAAAAATGAATTCATGAAAAAAAATGTAATGCCATAATAGGTATGTAAAATCAATGATGGTTTTGGTGCTTAATTGAAGCATTTTTAATAAAATATATGCAGTAAGAAATTATTCTACATTATAACAGTATGTACATATGCAGAAGCTTTATCTTAACTTTTACTTAACTTCAATATTATTATTAGCTTTGCTTATTAAGGCAAATTTTATGGTATGTAAGAATATCGAATGTCAAACACAAAATACCAGTACCCATAATGGGTGCTGGTAGACGGGTCATCGCAAGATTGAGACCCGTGCCAGGACTACGGTCTTGGCGAACATTATACATACATACATGGGTGCTGGTATTCAGAAACAAGTCAGTCACTTTAACTTGTTTCTGAATGATTTTTTATGATAAATTATTTACCTTTTCATTAAGGTTTTCATTTGTCTTGTATTAGAGGCCACAATATCTCCTTAACCCTTTCAGGGTCAACAGGCCCTCTCCCAGACTTGTTCTCAGGGTCAGCAAATTTAACAAAAAAAAAAAAAAAAATTATTTTTTTCTTATGAAAAGATAGAGAATCTTTTCCCGACCATAATGACACCAAAAGTATGAAATTTGATGGAAAACTTACGGAATTATGCTCTCGCGAAGTTAGCGGTCTCGACGATGTTTACGCATCGGCGATTTTGCCCACATTGAGCCCTATTTTCGGCCAATTCCAGTGTACTAGTCGACAAAAATCATAACTATTTCGCTAGAACTCCATTTTTTTCTATCGAATGAGTACAAGAAACCACCCATTTACCAATTTCAACTATCCAATAAAGTGGTCAGAATTTAGCAATTTTGCCAATTTCACACAAATTTCAAAAGATGCCAATTTCCAAATGGGGTCCAGAATAAACAAGAAAGACATTCCTGGCACTAAAATAACATTTCCTCTGTTCATTAGTCACATCCCCATGCCCCTCTTACATTTTTTGCTTTCCACTTTGAATTTTTATTCTCACAAAAAATAGAAGATTTACTGTTATGCAGACTACTGCATTAGTGTAGAAATGGTATAAATAATATCAGCGCACTAGTGAAAGAATATCAGACTCACCAGTTGACGTGTATTGGACACGTAGCATGATTTGTTTACATTTGAACTTCGGCAAAAATCAAAGATTTCTGCTACTTTGAGCTCAATTTCAATGTACTTTTCATTATAAAACCAATCAAAATCATCTCAATTTCTGTAATATGTCTCCCATTCTATAAAATGAGACCAGAAAAACTAGAATAACATCATAAATACCATACAAAAATACAGTGCAAAGTCGCTGTTTTAAACCAAAAACACTGTCAAAGTTTTTTTTCTCATTACGCACTGTGTGCTGCACGATTTTTTTATACTGCACACACTGACCACATAGACCCATTCTTTCATATGTAGGCCTACCAGCTTTCTCTCACTAGATTTGAGGGCGCTAGAATTTAGGCGTACTAGTATGTCAAAAACCCTGGTGCGTAAGCCGTACTAGTATGTCAGAAACCGCGAAAGGGTTAAATAATGATCTAACACTGATAATCACTAGACTGGAAAGAACAAGATACTGTATTTGGTTGGAAGAGTCCAGTTATCACATTCTGAAGGGAATCCTATGGCTATCTTTCAATTTGGGGGTTGCATACAAAGTCAAATTATAATGTGCAATGCATGTTGTAGAAATTATATGTAATAGAACCTTCAGTAAAATCTGAGAATAATTGAAATTAATGAACTTAAAATACTACACAGTGAATTTATAGGGGAGTACTGTGCTGTAATGAGTGGGAGGTATTATGTCATATGTAGGGCTGGGTTTTGATATGAGATGAAACAGGGTAACAGCTATTACATAATCTGTAAATTTATGTAAAAAGCTTTTCATCTTGGTTTTGAATTTTGACCCCAAAAGGAGAGCAGATGATAGAGTGGGAGAGGCACTGTCAAGAAATTTTAATGAAAATAAGAAAAAATTTTGGAGTGAGTTAAACAAGTTAAGAAAGCCTAGGGAACGAATGGATTTGTCAGTTAAAAACAGAGTAGGGGTGTTAGCAGATAAGGAGATGGAGGTTTTGGGTAGATGGTGAGAATATTTTGAGGAACTTTTAAATGTATACGAAGAAAGGGAGGCGGTAATTTCATGCACTGGCCAGGGAGGTATACCATCTTTTAGGAGTGAAGAAGAACAGGATGTGAGTGTGGGGGAGGTGCGTGAGGCATTAGGTAGAATGGAACGGGATAAAGCAGCTGGAACTGATGGGATCATGGCAGAAATGTTAAAAGCAGGGGGGGATATAGTGTTGGAGTGGTTGCTATTTTTGTTTAATAAATGTATGAAAGAGGGGAAGGTACCAAGATTGGCAGAGAGCATGTATAGTCCCTTTATATAAAGGGAAGGGGGACAAAAGAGATTGTAAAAATTATAGAGGAATAAGTTTATTGAGTATACCAGGAAAAGTGTACGGTAGGGTTATAATTGAAAGAATTAGAGGTAAGACAGAATGTAGGATTGTGGATGAGCAAGGAGGTTTTAGAGCGGGTAGGGGATGTGTAGATCAAGTGTTTACATTAAAGCATATATGTGAACAGTATTTAGATAAAGGTAGGGAAGTTTTTATTGCATTTATGGATTTAGAAAAGGCACATGATAGAGTGGATAGGGGAGCAATGTGGCAGATGTTGCAAGTACATATATATGGAATAGGTGGTAAGATACTAAATGCTGTAAAGAGTTTTCGTGAGGATAGTGAGGCTCAGGTTAGGGTGTGTAGAAGAGAGGGAGACTACTTCCCGGTAAAAGTAGGTCTTAAACAAGGATGTGTAATGTCAATATGGTTGTTTAATACATTTATAGATGGGGTTGTAAAAGAAGTAAATGCTAGGGTGTTCGGGAGAGGGGTGGGATTAAATTATGGGGAATCAAATACAAAATGGGAATTAACACAGTTGCTTTTTGCTGATGATACTGTGCTTATGGGAGATTCTAAAGAAAAATTGCAAAGGTTAGTGGACGAGTTTGGGAGTGTGTGTAAAGGTAGAAAGATGAAAGTGAACATAAAAAAGAGCAAGGTGATGAGGGTATCAAATGATTTAGATAAAGACAAATTGGATATCAAACTGGGGAGGAGGAGTATGGAAGAATGTTTTCAGATACATACTTAGGAGTTGACGTGTCGGCGGATGGATTTATGAAGGATGAGGTTAATCATAGAATTAATGAGGGAAAAAAGGTGAGTGGTGCATTGAGATATATGTGGAGACAAAAAACATTATCTATGGAGGCAAAGAGGGAATGTATGAAAGTATAGTAGTACCAACACTCTTATATGGGTGTGAAGCTAGGGTTGTGAATGCAGCAGTGAGGAGGCGGTTGGAGGCAGTGGAGATGTCCTGTCTAAGGCCAATGTGTGGTGTAAATATTATGCAGAAAATTCGGAGTCTGGAAATTAGGAGAAGGTGTGGAGTTAATAAAAATATTAGTCAGAGGGCTGAAGAGGGATTGTTGATGTGGTTTGGTCATTTAGAGAGAATGGATCAAAGTAGAATGACATGGCGAGTGTTTAAATCTGTAGGGGAAGGAAGGCGGGGTAGGGGTCGTCCTTGAAAAAGTTGGAAGGAAGGGGTAAGGGAGGTTTTGTGGGCGAGGGGCTTGGACTTCCAGCAGGCGTGCGTGAGCATGTTTGATAGGAGTGAATGGAGACGAATGGTATTTGGGACCTGACGAGCTGTTGAGTGTGAGCAGGGTAATATTTAGTGAAGGGATTCAGGAAAACTGGTTATTTTTATATAGCCAGACTTGAGTCCTGGAAATGGGAAGTACAATGCCTGCACTCTAAAGGAGGGGTTTGAGATATTGGCAGTTTGGAGGGATATGTTGTGTATCTTTATATGTATATGCTTCTAAACTGTTGTGTTCTGAGCACCTCTGCAAAAACAGTGATTACGTACGAGTGAGGTGAAAGTGTTAAATGATGATGAAAGTATTTTCTTTTTGGGGATTTTCTTTTTTTTTGGGGTCACCCTGCCTCAGTGGGAGATGACCGACTTGTTAAAAAAAAAAAAAAAAAAAAAATAATTGAATTTTAGGTACCAGTGTTTTGTACATTTTTTACTACTATTTCTGCTTCACCATGTTTACATATAAGAAGTCACAAATGGGTTGACATTATTTATACAATCATTACAGTAATGTAGTAGTCTGCATAACAGTAAATCTTCTATATCTTGTGTGAATAAAAATTCAAAATGAAAAGCAAGGGTAATATAAGGGGAGCCTGGAGACGTGGCTAATGAACAGAGAAAGTGTTATTTTAGTGCCAGGAATGTCTGCATTGTTTATTCTGGACCCTATTTTGAAATTGGCATCTCTTGAAATTTATGTGAAATTGGCCAAATTACCGATTTCTGACCAATTTATTGGTTAGTTGAAATAGGTAAATGGGTGGTTTCTTGTACTCATTCGACAGAATAGAAGGAATACTAGCAAAATAGCTATGAGATTGGTAGACTGGATCAATGGAATGGGCCAAAAATAGGGCATATGGTGGGTGAAATCGCCAATGTGTAAATATCGTCGTTGGGTTAAGTGTTTTCTAACCTAACCACTCTGTGATCTGGCAAAATTACTAATCCGGCACCCTACAGGTCTCGATGATGCCAGATTAGTGATGGTCAACCTGTACTGTAATAGAGTGGTACCCCGAGTTTCGGCCATAATTTATTCCAGAAGCTGTTCGAGTGCTGTTACCGAATGAATTTGTTCCCATAAGGAATAATGTAAATTAGATTAGTCTGTTTCAAACCCCCAAAAATACACTTACAATAATAAGCTTATATAATTGAGTTGGGATCTGTATGAAACTTGGGGTACCACTGTATTTCATAGCTCTAGCTTTTCTGTGATTACCCCATCTATATTTGCATATAAACATTTTAAAATTTATTTTGTGGCTGTTGTTTTTCCTTCTATTTCTTCTTACTTCCTGTCCAGTGTCCTAATTTCTCATTAGATATGGGAATTTTGACCTACAGCAGAACATTGTTTAACACGGTTTTGTCTTGCACATATTGGTTATAGCACCATTGAAGAACTGTGGCATATTTTTGTTTAACACTTTGTAAAATTAGTTTAACACGGTTGCAGGAGGGGAAAAAATTTTGAGCGTGCAATCACCCGCGGGACAGGATGTTAGCAGAGCTCAATGCACAGATAGAAGGGAGCCAGATAATAGAAGAAGATGAAGAAGAACCTGAAGAAAAACAGTTAACATTACAGCAGTTATATGGGCAGTTCCATATTACTGGTTCCATATTATTGGTAAAGCTGCAGACTTTTTTACTGCAGAGGGCCCTGACAAATCTAGAAGCACTACTTTGAAATGGGGTCTAGACTAACTGATGATGCCTTACTGTCAGATGTATAATGTACTGGAGAGTAAAAGAGCCCAGTAATCCCTTACAATCATCCACCTCAGCCCAGTAGGGCCACACCATCCATATCCACTCTCTTCACAATCATCCACAAACATCATTACCCACAATTTAAGGTAAGAAATAATATTATTTCTACTGCCTTTGCAGTCTTAAGAAATAATATATCACGACAATGCACTACAATTACATATTCACTTTTATTTTCTAAGATCTGGAGGTCTAAAAAAAAAAAGTTGTTTGGCTTTTGGGAGGGGGGCTCCCAGGAACGTAACCCTATTTTTCCCATAAGTTCTTCAGTTTGTCTGACACGGTTTTGACTAACACAGTGTTTTCAGGGACGTAACTACCATGTCCTGGCCCTAAGCGAAACAAAGCTAAAGGGGGTAGGGGAGTTTCGGTGGGGGGAAATAAATGGGATTAAATCTGGAATATCTGAGAGAGTTAGAGCTAAGGAAGGGGTAGCAGTAATGTTGAAGGATAAGTTATGGAAGGAGAAAAGAGAATATGAATGTGTAAATTCAAGAATTATGTGAATTAAAGTAATGGGTGGATATGAAAAGTGGGTCATAAAAAGCATGTATGCACCTGGAGAAGAAAGGAATGTAGAGGAGAGAGAGAGATTTTGGGAGATGTTAAGTGAATGTATCGGAACCTTTGAACCAAGTGAGAGAGTAATTGTGGTAGGGGACCTGAATGCTAAAGTAGGAGAAACTTTTAGAGAGGGTGTGGTAGGTAAGTTTGGGGTGCCAGGTGTAAATGATAATGGGAGCCCTTTGATTGAACTTTGTATAGAAAGGGGTTTAGTTATAGGTAATACATATTTTAAGAAAAAGAGGATAAATAAGTATACAAGATATGATGTAGGGCGAAATAATAGTAGTTTGTTGGATTATGTATTGGTAGATAAAAGACTGTTGAGTAGATTTCAGGATGTACATGTTTATAGAGGGGCCACAGATATATCAGATCACTTTTTAGTTGTAGCTACACTGAGAGTAAAAGGTAGATGGGATACAAGGAGAATAGAAGCATCAGGGAAGAGAGAGGTGAAGGTTTATAAACTAAAAGAGGAGGCAGTTAGGGTAAGATATAAACAGCTATTGGAGGATAGATGGGCTAATGAGAGCACAGGCAATGGGGTCGAAGAGGTATGGGGTAGGTTTAAAAATGTAGTGTTAGAGTGCTCAGCAGAAGTTTGTGGTTACAGGAAAGTGGGTGCGGGAGGGAAGAGGAGCGATTGGTGGAATGATGTAAAGAGAGTAGTAAGGGAGAAAAAGTTAGCATATGAGAAGTTTTTACAAAGTAGAAGTGATGCAAGGAGGGAAGAATATATGGAGAAAAAGAGAGAGGTTAAGAGAGTGTGAAGCAATGTAAAAAGAGAGCAAATGAGAGAGTGGGTGAGATGTTATCAACAAATTTTGTTGAAAATAAGAAAAAGTTTTGGAGTGAGATTAACAAGTTAAGGAAGCCTAGAGAACAAGTGGATTTGTCAGTTAAAAATAGGAGAGGAGAGTTATTAAATGGAGAGTTAGAGGTATTGGGGGGATGGAGGGAATATTTTGAGGAATTGTTAAATGTTGATGAAGATAGGGAAGCTGTGATTTTGTGTATAGGGCAAGGAGGAATAACATCTTGTAGGAGTGAGGAAGAGCCAGTTGTGAGTGTGGGGGAAGTTCATGAGGCAGTAGGTAAAAGGAAAGGGGGTACGGCAGCCGGGATTGATGGGATAAAGATAGAAATGTTAAAAGTAGGTGGGGATATAGTTTTGGAGTGGTTGGTGCAATTATTTAATAAATGTATGGAAGAGGGTAAGGTACCTAGGGATTGGCAGAGAGCATGCATAGTTCCTTTGTATAAAGGCAATGGGGACAAAAGAGAGTGCAAAAATTATAGGGGAATAAGTCTGTTGAGTATACCTGGTAAAGTGTATGGTAGAGTTATTATTGAAAGAATTAAGAGTAAGACGGAGTATAGGATAACAGATTGAACAAGGAGGCTTTAGGAAAGGTAGGGGGTGTGTGGACCAGGTGTTTACAGTGAAACATATAAGTGAACAGTATTTAGATAAGGCTAAAGAGATTTTTGTGGCATTTATGGATTTGGAAAAGGCGTATGACAGGGTGGATAGGGGGGCAATGTGGCAGATGTTGCAGGTGTATGGTGTAGGAGTTAGGTTACTGAAAGCAGTGAAGAGTTTTTACGAGGATAGTGAGGCTCAAGTTAGAGTATGTAGGAAAGAGGGAGATTATTTCCCAGTAAAAGTAGGCCTTAGACAAGGATGTGTGATGCCACCGTGGTTGTTTAATATATTTATAGATGGGGTTGTAAGAGAAGTAAATGCGAGGGTCTTGGCAAGAGGCGTGGAGTTAAAAGATAAAGAATCACACATAAAGTGGGAGTTGTCACAGTTGCTCTTTGCTGATGACACTGTGCTCTTGGGAGATTCTGAAGAGAAGTTGCAGAGGTTGGTGGATGAATTTGGTAGGGTATGCAAAAGAAGAAAATTAAAAGTGAATACAGGAAAGAGTAAGGTTATGAGGATAACAAAAAGATTAGGTGATGAAAGATTGGATATCAGATTGGAGGGAGAGAGTATGGAGGAGGTGAATGTATTCAGATATTTGGGAGTGGACATGTCAGCGGATGGGTCTATGAAAGATGAGGTGAATCATAGAACTGATGAGGGGAAAAGGGTGAGCAGTGCACTTAGGAGTCTGTGGAGACAAAGAACTTTGTCCTTGGAGGCAAAGAGGGGAATGTATGAGAGTATAGTTTTACCAATGCTCTTATATGGGTATGAAGCATGGGTGATGAATGTTGCAGCGAGGAGAAGGCTGGAGGCAGTGGAGATGTCATGTCTGAGGGCAATGTATGGTGTGAATATAATGCAGAAAATTCGTAATTTGGAAGTTAGAAGGAGGTGCGGGATTACCAAAACTGTTGTCCAGAGGGCTGAGGAAGGGTTGTTGAGGTGGTTCGGACATGTAGAGAGAATGGAGCGAAACAGAATGACTTCAAGAGTGTATCAGTCTGTAGTAGAAGGAAGGCGGGGTAGGGGTCGGCCTAGGAAAGGTTGGAGGGAGGGGGTAAAGGAGGTTTTGTGTGAGAGGGGCTTGGACTTCCAGCAGGCATGCGTGAGCGTGTTTGATAGGAGTGAATGGAGACAAATGGTTTTTAATACTTGATGTGCTGTTGGAGTGTGAGCAAAGTAACATTTATGAAGAGATTCAGGGAAACCGGCAAGCCGGACTTGAGTCCTGGAGATGGGAAGTACAGTGCCTGCACTCTGAAGGAGGGGTGTTAATGCTGCAGTTTAAAAACTGTAGTGTAAAGCACCCTTCTGGCAAGATAGTGATGGAGTGAATGATGGTGAAAGTTTTTCTTTTTTGGGCCACCTTGCCTTGGTGGGAATCGGCCAGTGTGTTAATAATAAAAATGTGAGAGAATGGGTCTGTGTGGTTAGTGTGCACCTCAAAAAAAAATCCTGCAGCACGCAGTGCATAATGAGGGAAAAAAACTGACCGTTTTTTTTGGATTAAAACGCCGACTTTGAGGTGTATTTTCGTATGGCATTTATCGTTGTATTCTCGTTTTCATGGTCTCATGTGATAAAATGTAAAACGTGTTATAGAAATAGAGATGATTTTGATTAGTTTCACGATGAAAACGACCTTGAAATTGAGCTCAAAGTAGCGGAAATGTTCGATTTTTACCAATGTTCAGGAGTAAGCAAATCACACCACATGTCCAATACACGTCAACTGGGGAGTCTAATATTCTTTCACTAGCGCACTGATATTATTTATACCATTTTTACAATAATGCAGTAGTCTGCATAACAGTAAATTTTGTATTTTTTGTATGAATAAAAAATGAAAATAGTAAGCAATAGTAATATAAGAAGGGCCTAGAGACATGACTAATGAACAGAGGATGTTATTTTAGTGCCAAGAGTTTATTTTGAAATTGGCACCTTTTTTAATTTGCGTGAAATTGGCCAAAATGACAATTTCCGAGCACTTCATTGGGTAGTTCAAATCGGTAAATAGGCAGTTTCTTGCACTCAACTGATAGAAAAATTGGGTTTCTATAGAAATAGCTATGAGTTTGATCAACTGGAACAATGGAATTGGCCAAAAACAGGGCTCAAAGTCGGCGAAATTGCCAATGCGTATATTTCGCCGAGACCGCTAACTTTGTGGGAGCATAATTACATGAGTTTTCGACCAAATTTCGCACTTTTGGTGTCATTACCATCGGGAAAAGATTCTCTATTATTTCATGAGAAAAAATATTTTTTTTTCCAAAAATTTTGCGACACAGAATGAAAGTTTCAGAAAGGGGCTTGCAACAGTCAAAGGGTTAAATGATGGTCTATTGTACGTTTTATCTTAACCCCTTCAGGGTCCAAGGCCCAAATCTCAAGTGGTGCCCTAGTGTCCAAGAATTTAAAAAAAAAATTTTTTTTATTTTTTCTTATGAAATGGTAGAAAATCTTTTTGTGAAGGTAATAAAACAAAAAGTACAAAATTTGATGGAAAATTGACGAAATTATGCTCTTGCAAATTTTGATGTGTCAGCGATATTTACGAATCGGCGATTTTGCCGACTTTGACTCCCTTTTTAGACCAATTACATTATTCCAGTCAACCAAATTCTTAACTATTTCACTAGTACTACTTCTATTCTATCGATTGAGCACAAGAAATCGCCAAGTCAACTGTTTCAACTACAAATTAAAGTGATCGGAAATTGTTAATTTGGCCAATTTAACACAAATTTCAAAATATTCCAATTTCAAAATAGGGTCCAGAATAAACAATGTAGGTATTCCTGGAACTAAACTAACATTTCATCTGTTCATTAGTTACGTTTTGAAGCTTTACAAATAAATTCCATTTTGATTTTTTATTCACATAATGAATTTTTATTCACACCAAAAAATAGAAGATTTACTGTTATGCAATACTGTAATAATTGTATAAATATCATCACCATATTTGTGAATGTATATCAGACCTACCAGCTGGCGTGTATTAGACGTGTGAGGTAGTTTGTTTACTCTTGAATATCGGCAAAAATTTAACATTTCTGCTACTTTGAGCTCAGTTCCAAGCCATTTCCAGTGCTAAAACCAATCAAAATCATCCCTATTTCTGTAATATGTCTTCCATTCTATCAAATGAGACCAAGAAATCGCAAATACAACTATAAAAAACATACGAAAAAACACTGTAAAGTCGCTGCTTTAATCGAAAAATCATGATTTCATTTTTTTCTCTCATTATACACAGTGTGCTACAGGATCTGTTTTATGTGGTGCACACATACCACATAGATGTATTCTCTCTTATCTAGGCCCAAATGTACCACTCACAGTTTATCAGAGTGAGCTGAGCTCATGACGTAGATCTACGGTGACCCTGAACGTAAAGCCGTAGATCTACGGGACGGACCCTGAAAGGGTTAAAGATGATCTTTAACATAATAGGTGGGATCCCAGGGAGCTCCATCTAGAATCATAACAATTAGGGAGCTAATTGAGAAGAAAATACCCCAACCTTATAAAAGCGTCATTTAATTGGATGGCTGATTATGCCAGCCCAATGCACTTGATAAAATCTTTGATAATGACTATATCATGAAGAGGATGACCAGTATAGCCTTGCGGGGTCAGTTCAACCCTTCCAGTAAATGTACACCAAGCACCAGGACACTAAGCATAATCACAAGCCCCTACAGTACCGAAGAACACATAAATATGAGTGAAATGTAGTGGGATGATGAGGGATATAGAGGGCAACTATAAACTTACAGTCCTTTGTCTCAAGGAACAGGATTGTCAAAGATCCAATTAAAGAGGACAATCCTCCATCCATGAAGTTAATGAAAAGGATGCAAATCTAATCCAAGAAAATAAGAAAAAAACAAAAACCAAGTGCTAGGGTGATGCAAATCAGGTAGGGTGGAATGAGTTCTTGGCCCTATTCATTGGTTGGGCATCCATGTGTGTTTTGGGGGGGAAAAAAAAAGGTTTTGGAACTGTGCATACAGGCTTGCCTTCTTTTGCATGTTAAAGTGAATGGAGTGCGTGCAATGCTCAAGGTTGTTGTGATCTGGAAGGACATCATCAATGCTGACTTCTGCTACCTAGTACAGTCTTTGCCAAGGGCCAAAACTGAATAGATGTCTATCCACACTACATCCATTCAGCAACCCTGTGTGGTCATGTTAAACCAATATGATCAACCCTCTTGAATTCCCGCCTCCATTCAACAGCTGCCCCCTCTGTCTTGGGTGCTGTGGCATGATTCCAAGTAGGCCTAATTGCAGAATAATATATTTTGAATTAAAAAAACATTTGTAGGAAATTCTACATATACCACACCTTCAGCTCCTCCCTGCTGCTGTTTTCCAGCTGCTAACTGGAGTCTTGAGCAATGTGTAAGTATCCAAGTACTATTGGCAACCACAAAAAAAAGGAGGAGTATGGATAGGTAGGAAGAGGCAAGAGGAAACTACTGAGCATAGAAGAGTGTAACACATTATAATGGGGCCATGAGAGGTGAATATTTGGTGTGAATGTAAGTGTAATGCATTCTGAGTGTCACCTTATATGTAATAATGCATTTTTGTTATTCAAAAATGTCTTACTATTATGAGAATGTGGCACAAGTTAGAGTAAATAAGAAGAAAGGTAAAATTTTCTGATAAAAGTGGATTTTAGACACAAATGTGTAATGCCATCATGGTACTTTATTTTTTAAGTTGTTTCTGTTTCTAATGAAACCCTGATTTTGGGTGATTTCAAAGAGAAGATGCAAAAGTGGGTGCCAGAATTTAGAAAGGTGAGTAAAAGAATCTGAAAAAAAAAGAGCAAGGTAGTGAGAGTAGGAGGTAGTCTGGGAAATGAGAGTGGAAGGAAGGAGTATGGATGAAGTGTATTATACTTGGAAGTACAATATGTAGATGTTTCAGTAGATGGGACTATGAAAGGTGAGGCAAGTCCCAGGACTGATTAGGGAAAGCAAGTAACAAGTGTTGAGGAGGCTGTAGAAAGAATTTAGTTTGTCTATGAATGCAAAAAGAAAAATGCATCAATATATAGTGGCACAAAGCTTTTGTATGGGTGTGAAGCAATTTTCTTAAACATTGCAAGAAGTGGAGACAAAGGAAATGTGTCTGAGACCAATGTGTGATGTGAATATTATGTAGAGAATATGGAGTTAAGAAAGAAGGCTGTTTGGTGGTACAATCAGGTGGAAGAGAGCTTGGTATCCTAAGCCAACCCATGCCAAGTAATACCTTAACCGACCACTGTATTATGATTCATGTCCGAACATATTTCCATGTGTTTAATCTAGTTTAACACCCTACCAGACTACTAGCCAAGCTGAATCACTTGTTCATCAACAGTCATGCTGAATATGAGGGAACACCAAGGTTTCCACAGTGACTTTTGAATCAGCAACAGTAGCAGCAAAAAACAATTCAGATGAGCAAACATGTTCAAATGCTTTTCTATATGTATTAGTTATAACATAGTGGAAGTGAGAGTTATACAGATGACTATGATTTAATGATTGAGCTGGGGCATTTCTATGCATATATGCATTATCCTCAAATAATTAGTTTATGTTGTATTTATTCTCAGTTTAACTAATATATATTTTTAATATTCTATGTGCATTTTATTCCAGATTTATTTACTAAATGTACTGGGTTGTGACTGATAAAATGTGGCAAATGTCAAGACAGAAAAAGGCATCTGGGAGCAATTATAGATAAAACAATGTCACTGGAAGATTACCAATGCTCATATGCTACACTGGTAAACATCAAAATAGTCTTTAGACATATGGAAAGTGAAAAGTTTAAAATACTGATCACAACATACATGTGACCAAAATTTACCTATGCAGTGGTAGTGTAGTGGCTACACCTACGAAATACACAGAGAAGATTGAATATGTTTGAAGACTACAAGATGGCTCACAGAGCTAAACAAAAATATGAGTTGCAAAGAAAGACAAAAACACTTAAAATATCATCACTGCTTAATAGAGTTTAAGAGAAGATCTGATAATCACATATAAGTTCACAAGAGGATATGAGACAACAGATTAAGCAGACTTCTTACCACCACAAATGGGAAACAAAAAGCTGCAAGAGTAAATGGAGAAAAGGTATTCCTGAAAAAATTTAATAAAGTTTTCTTCAAAGAGTGGCGGAATATTGGATGGGGGATCTAGAAGAAGAGAGTCAGTGTTACAGCCACTGTAACATTAAAAAATATATTAAAAGGTATATAGCAATGATGGGACACCACAGTTCTACTCGTATAACTATAAATGTGTTAGGTAAAAGGACATATATGCAACAATGCAATATTTTATTGTGGCAATGTTTCACTCTCCAAGAGCTTTGTCAAGCCTTTATGACTTGACAAAGTTCCTGGAGAGCAAAATGTTGCCACAATAAAGTACTACATTAGTAACACTTGTGTCCTTTTACCTAACATATTGTCAGTAATTCTACCAACATCATTACAACTATGGATGTGCAGCTGCAAATAGGTAAATATGCACATATCTTGTCAGTAGTTTTTTGAATGCTACTGTATTGAAAACTTATAGACTGCCTGAATAATGTAAAAGTAATTTTTCATGATTTAAGTGTTTAAGGGGTAAACAAAATTTTGAATAAATTTAATGAATAATTTGCATTAATTTTTATAAGATATAGGTACTCTCTAGTAATTGGTGCCATCTAGTAAATTTGATTAAACATAAATCAAGTTTGAAAAAATACATAATCAATACTTGTGTAACTTATCGTTGCGAATTCCATAAAATTTTAACAAAGTACTATTCTCTAAGAGTGGCAGATAAAGAATGGGAAGAATGAGTGATGGAATGAGCCATGCGGCAGTAGACACTGGTGACACCATGCAACGCGAGGACGGCTAGCACCAAACCTGCCAGCTGGCCACACTCGACCCGTCGTGGTCTGAGCCACGCTTCGAGGCACTGCCTCCACCCAACAACGTCAGGGACTTTTTCGACCCTTTGTCACTACCAAGTACATTGTCTATGCTGCAAAACGGAGAAGATTGAAGCATAATATGAGTGTTTATATAAACTGTGGATTATTATGTACTTTATTAAATACTGTCCACAAGGATGTTAACAGTACTTATAAAATGACAGTCACCACAATCTGAATCTGGAAACAACTAAAAAGGTTCCTGTGGAAAAATTATAAAATATTAAGGGGATGATAAGAAATACTGTATGTATTGTACATGATTATCTAAACAGCTGCTTTTGTTAAAAGATACATCCAGTATTTGAATGTGGTGACTGTTTCACAATTACTCATCAATATAATCCACATTTTTATTAGCATGATATATCAGGTAACATCTTGGAGACCAGTCTTCCCTTGCTATCATTACAGGGTCGTGGCCGTAGATGAAGAGTTGTCGACGCCCTACCTTACGTTGGACTGGGAGAGGCTGTCCTGACGACTCTGGTGTCCCTGGGAGTCCTGCTGCTCATCAATGGAACGGGAGAGGCTGGTCCTTGATGCGTGGGTGCTCTTGCTCGGTGCGGCAGGTGCTGCTATGCCCATCAGTCGCGCAAACAAACTGGGCTTCTGTGGTGCCACCATTGGGGGTCAGGGGAGGGTGAATAGCTCGAAATATGGAAGCTATAGTTTACCTAGATTAGCTAGGCATGATATATAATTGATAATTTGATTATTTATAATATTACTTATACTCCTTGAACTAATGCCCTTAACAAATATTTTCAACAATAGCTTCCATTTCTCGAACTCCTACAAACATCGACTTGAACATCAGGTTTTATTATATAATTTGAGTGTAATTTATAAACATCAATGACAACTAGAATAAAGAAATAAACCAGATGCGGGATAAAAGAGGAAGGAGGCTGTGAAGGAGTCGTGGCATGACAGTCGTAACTCACTTGACTTTTTAAGGACAAGTCCTTTATGCTCTGTAGCTCAGAATCTTAACCTTATGAATATCTTTTTTCAATCTAGTATCTACTACATAGGGATCATGTGATGAGTAGTCATTCTCAGAGAAACATGTGACACAAGATACTGCCACGCAATTTTCATGAGTGTTGTGCTGGATTTTCTCAATTTTTCTTTTTATAACCTTTGTCTGCCAGAGTGTAGATATCACTCTACATCTAAACTTAAAAATCTACAACCGCCATCCACAAACACCAACATTATCTTTTGTTTATAAAACAAATTATGCAAAAATATTGTTGCACACAATGGGTGAAAAGGTCAACATGAGAAAGGTAGATAATTAAAAATGTCCCATTAGTATTGTACAGTATTACATAAATTTCTTAGTGCCTTGTTTCAGTTGTACAGTATATGTAAATGATTTAGCAGATGCATTGTGGATACTGTTTAAAAGGTCTATTTCATCAGTCACTATCAAGGAGCCAGTCACTATATTAAGATGTTATCATTATTCATAAACCTGACCCATTACCCACACATATTATGCCTTCACTACAATGATAATGAAACTAATAATAATAATAATAATAATAATAATGGTAATAATAATAAAATAAATAATAATAGTCTTTAATACAAAAAGTTTAAGTCCAAGTCAAAGGTAAGACCCAACGAATCTACTTAAAAAACTTCCCACTGAATGTTAAATCAGAATCACCTATAAATAACAAAACTATAAAATGCCTATGGAACAACTTCTAGGAAGATTACTCTTTTCTGATGTACATTACATATGTGAAGAGTAATACTCATAAAAGCTTCTTCTTGAAGTCAAGGCTGTAAGTGATAAGGTGATGGCTTCAGGTTTGTGTACTCTAGCATGAGGGCGAGTGGCTTACATGCGAGGCTCTGGTGGTCAGGAGTTGAAACTTAAACTTGTTCAATTACCTTCATTACCCAGTAATTATGGATTTCTCTGTTTCTTTGGCTTAAAATGCGATATCTTTTATGATATGTTATATAACAATATTTCAAATGGTGGCAGATCAGCAAGGAGATGGCATCTGTCTGCAAGATACACTCCATAGAAAATACACTGTACAGTATACAGTATTCTATACTACTGTATAACAGTTCCTAAGATATATACATTCCTTTAGATTTAAAGTGAATGTGTCAAAAATTGTAACCAGTAATATTTTATTTCCAAAATAATACAGATATGTCTATGTGAAGCTATAAAGCATGAAGTACTTTGTGTGTTTATATTGTAAGAAAAGAAAAAACCCTTTTTTGCATGGTCACCTGTTAAAAGGCATGTCAAATAAAAAAAAATAAGGCGAGTCTGTACATCCAAATTTCAAGCAACACTACTGTGACGTGCATCCTCCCAGAGGTAGTTGTATCCCAGCTGGAGCCGGGTGGTAGTGACATCCAAGAGTTTGCCGATTTTGTTGGATGTACCATAGAAATGTGGCTAGTTATTCCATTTGCCAACAACCCAAGGCTAAAGAAATACTTTCCTACTTATTTTTCTGACACAAATCATTATCATTATTATTATTCTTAAAGAAAGTGCTAAACCCATGCAGGTTATTCAGCTCCCTTTCACAAAGATCCCCTATGGATGCAGAGCCTTAATTTCCCAAAGTCTCTACGAAATTATTACAGCACATCACTCTACGGCAATATTTTACATAATGACAAGCCACATGCCATAATTAAAAAATGGATTATACGTAGTACACTAAAAATGTGTACCATGTTGATTAAGAAATTTCTTTTAGATGGCTTCTCTCATCCTTTCACTTATCTGGTGTCATCTGGATGGTCCCAAGGATGTGTCATTTTTCATCAAAGAAATGAAATTGCTTACATGAACTTGAGCAATATTTTTTTAAGAGATCATGATAATTCTATATCAGGCATTTATTTTACCTAAACAATTATGTTCTTAAAAAAGCCTAATTTTTTATTTAATGTATTTTTACATGACAGTACTTCTGTGATAAAATTCCACAAACCACGTTAGGAACAGCTAATGTCTGTATAATCTCTAACACCAGCAACGAATTCTTAACCCTTAAACTGTCCAAGCAGATCTATGTTCACATGTGTAGTGCTCCAAAAGTAGATCTACATTTTTTTTTACATATTTTCAAATATAACAAAAAAAAAAAAAAGTTGATCAAAGTTTTTTTACACGTTTTCAAATGCAAAAAACGTAGATCTACGTTTGGACAGTTTAAGGGTTAAATAACTTTTTCTCTGATGTGCATGCATATTTGTGCTCTTTCATGCAGCTGCAACAGACATAGTTCAAGACTACATCCTCAAAATGAGTAGCTCTTCTCCAAGATACAATTCATAAATGAGCCTTAGAAGAAAGACTAAGGAGATATTATACATTCTAGTCAACATTCGATGTTCATCTCACCCTGACAACATCTGAAAAGAATCTAACATTATGCTTCAAAGGTAAGCTTCTCCACTGGCAATCCTCCTTCCTCCACATGTCTCAGCCTCAAATGCTAAGAAGATTCAATACTGACTAGTTCAGAAATCCTTCATAATGGAGTGGTGGAAAGAGTGAGTCACACTTCCATGGTTTGGAAACTTAGGGAACATTATTTTTGCCAACTGTAAATACAGTAGCTCACACATGTATATGACAGGTGCACTGGCACCTGTACCTCTCTTTCATTGCCAAGAAATAAAGTCTAGGCAATGAAAGACTGAATATTAAATTGAAGAGAGTATGAAGTAAATATATTAAGAACTTAAGTTCTTGGTTAAAATCTGATGCATACAGCTGTTGCCATAAAAACAGTTAACAAACTGCATTTATGAGTTTGTATACATAGCCAATTCACAAAAGAAATAGGGTTTATACTAAGACTTTTTGAAATTCAGACCTACCCATGAAGAAAGCATTTAACATCAATGTGGCAACTCAGCAACCATCAACGAGCACCGCAGTCCAAGATATTACCATACTGACATACTCAGTCTAAACTAACTTTGGAAGTCAAAGAGTGTAAAATATCTATAAAATAAAACTGCTCAGCCTCTGAAAAAGACTAATTTGTTAATGATATGGAAGCAGAAAACAAGGGTAGAAGAACTTAATAATAATATCTTTATTTCTACAAGTACATGTACAAGGAACACAGGCCTAGCTGACATCAATGACATACTAATATACAGTGGACCCCCGCATAACGATCACCTCCGAATGCGACCAATTATGTAAGTGTATTTATGTAAGTGCATTTGTACGTGTATGTTTGGGGGTCTGAAATGGACTAATCTACTTAACAATATTCCTTATGGGAATAAATTCGGTCAGTACTGGCACCTGAACATACTTCTGGAGTGAAAAAATATCATTAACCGGGGGTCCACTGTATATAGAAAGCCCTTGTTATGCAAAGCATTTCCCAAAAATTAGGTCAGTTTTGTTCCCAGGATGTGACCCACACCAGCTGACTAGCACCCAGGTACCCATTTTTAATGATGGGTAAACAAGGACAACAGGTGTAAGGAAAAGCCCAATGTTTCCACCTTTGCTGGGAATCGAACCTGGACATGCAGTGTGTGCTTTGCCACCAGAAAACTGGCAATATCAATGAAATGTCTCTTTTAACTGGCACTGGCAGAGTGCCAAATGCATAGCAGAATTTACAGTCAATCAGGTGCATCAAGAATGGAAAAGTCATTCTGACTTTTTTGTATAATCCTAGGTAAATTACACATATGTTAAATTATGTATGATAATTATACTTATGTGTACCTATACCTAAATAAACTTACTTATTTACTTACACACTAATAAAATTAGAAATGTTGAGAGGTTATACATTCTTCTTTCTTTTTCTTTCAACAAACCGGCCGTATCCCACCGAGGCAGGGTGGCCCAAAAAGAAAAACAAAAGTTTCTCCTTTTTAAATTTAGTAATTTATACAGGAGAAGGGGTTACTAGCCCCTTGCTCCCGGCATTTTAGTTGCCTCGTACAACACGCATGGCTTACGGAGGAAGAATTCTGTTCCACTTCCCCATGGAGGTAAGAGGAAATAAACAAGAACAAGAACTAGAAAGAAAATAGCAGAAAACCCAGAGGGGTGTGTGTGTGTATATGTATATATGCTTGTACATGTATGTGTAGTGTGACCTAAGTGTAAGTAGAAGTAGCAAGACGTATCTGAAATCTTGCATGTTTATGAGACAGAAAAAAGGACACCAGCAATCCTACCATCATGTAAAACAATTACAAACTTTCGTTTTACACTCACTTGGCAGGACGGTAGTACCTCCCTGGGCAGTTGCTGGCTACCAACCTACTACCTAGAAGGTTATACATTCATACCCTTTTAATAGGGGTACCCTGAAACTAGTGAAGGACTCTTGATCAAAAATTGGAGATAACCTCCCCTTCCTTGGATTAAATCTGGTTACCCCAACTTTTCCAAGAGCTTTATAACCCCTCTACAGGTTTAGCCTTTCCTCATGAATATAAAATAATATATCTTCTTTCTTTCAACGCACAGGCCATACTCCACTGAGGCAAGGTGAACCAAAAGGAAAAACAAAAGTTTCTCCTTTTAAATTTAGTAATATATACAGGAGAAGGGGTTACTAGCCCCTTGTTCCTGGCATTTTAGTCACCTCTTATGACACGCATGGCTTATGGAGGAAAAATTCTGTTCCACTTCCCCATGGAGAAAATAATATATCTCTAAACCAAAAATTATTGCATATGGGAAGATTGCTGTTAAATTCATAAGGCAAATTAACCAGTGGTAATTAACATACTAAGTGCATAAAAGAAAATATAAAATAATGCACACAATAGTGCTATTATAAAAATCAGTGCATTAAGTACCAGTACTGCATTAATGAAGTGATGAATATTCATTACATTTCGTGGGCAAAATCATTAGAAAATAAAGAAACTGGCATATTAATGAACAGTATTTTGTGTGTTTTGCAATTTTTGTTATACATAAGTATATTTTATTTACACATGTCAATTAGCATACTAATAATTTTAGAAATATCAATCCTGGGTAAAGAAGGTAATAACATAGAGAAGTTCAACCCCCTCATCTTGAGTCTCCATAAGCGAGGAACCGCCCAGACATATAATGGAACCCTCGTGGAGAACTCCTAACTTGGTTTGGATGTAAGCATTTCTGTTCACAGCCTTGCAGTGGGTGTATAAGTGGATCCTTCAGAAATTTAAATCTGGGTCTATTCAATAAGTATGACCAGGTTCTCTGTGTACACGAGTGTCAGATTTAAAATGTAGCAGAAATTCAAGAACATGAATTACTTACACTTATGTTTTGAATTAAAAAAAAAGCCTAAATAGGACAGTGTATAGATTTTTCTATAAGGGCAAAAAGAAAATGTGTTATAGCAGCAACACAATGAATAATTAACAGAGAACCTAGAAATATACAGTGCAATGCATCCAGCAACCATGTGCCTTAATTATAGTGATCTTACACATCCTTAGCATATAATCCTATATTGCCTTAATACTTTAATGACAACTTATGAAGAAGTTAAACCAGAATGAAGTTTATTAGTTTGGTTAAAAGTATTCCCATCAAAATTGCCTTAATCAGAGATTAAGTTTATGAAAAGTTCTAAGCATTTAACTCCGACATATAAGACTTAATATTTCTTGTTCCAAAAAAAAATAATGGAAATATTAAGCCTTATTAGTTTAATTTAGGATCAAAGAAGCTGGACACATTTTTGGAAAAATGACTTTGGAACATCTAATATTTCCTGGAAATGTTAAGACCAGTAAAAATAGCAGCATACAGTTTATGCAACCAAAGCAAATTTGTGTATAGGATACATGGTGTAAAAAGATAAGAATAGCTTCTCAAAGTGGTTACAAATAGCTAAAGATCCTCACATTTGACTATACAGTATATGTATAAGAACTGCATGAGCATAAGAATAAGATTAATAAATTCTTCTGAATTTGAATTATATACGCCTGATTAAATTAATATTTTTTAATTTTACTTATACTATCTCAAATTTTAATAAGCACCAGTTAAATTTTGATTTATTATTTATGCATTTGTTTGAAAACATCCTCAAAATTTCCTAAAGTAAAGAAAATTAAAATGCTAAGATTCTTGATATAAAGATAGGCTATTAGCAATCTGCACTCTACTATGATAAAGTCATTATCTTATCCTGTCACACCATGTAAGTACAAAATATGCATAACGCCATACTCTTGATTTTAAGTATAACAAACATGAGCAAAAAGTAAAAGTCTGGTGAGAGATTATTGAAAGAAAATGAAGATAATCTCAAAATACTACCGCATCTATCGGGGAGGCTGGGGCTCTTTCCTGCAATAAAACAACGAGACAAGGTGTGTCACTCACTACAACAGGCACAGGGTATGCACTTATACCAGCTACCAAGCACTTCTTGATACCAGTTACCAGGGACTGTAGAATACTGAGTACCAAAACAATATTAAGTCAACCTCAAATATCCAAAATTCCATTCACTAAACTGAAATCTATTTTATGAGAATGGAAGAGATTTAATATTGTGAATGCATTAGAGAGAAAGCAGGTGAATTATTAATGCTCACAAAAAATATATTTGCAATTTAAGAAATAATGGCAAGCATATATTACTAAAAAATTCTTTTAGTTATCAAAGGCAGAGAAAAACTGAGTTACAGAGTTAAAACAGAAATCATCTTGGAAAAAAATCTCTTATAAACAATGATTTAATTCAATAGCTGATAATGTGTATTCATTATCCAAGCTGAGTATGGATGTGAGGGTAGACTTAACAATGTCATACAGTATCAAAGTAAAGAACAGATATATGGCTACCACTGGTATTAGGTTAAACTGGATCAAACCAAGGACACACAGCTACATCTACTGAACTTGTCATTGACAATTATTCCTAGACTGCCCATCTTCCAAAATATTTTATAAAAATACAGTTGTTGTTTCAATAGTAGTCACAGTCAGGCACTGGTTTCTCCTCCCTGGTGCAAAATATTAATGCACACTGGGATTTTTAATGCTTTGTAATTATCTGCTTACAGCAGAAAATGTCCTGATGTGCCATTTTGTTAAAAATCTATGGGAGTCTAAAACAATGGCCAACATACAACAACATTTGGAGTGAGATCAAGGGACTATACAAAAAAAAGTCAGATTTTACTTAGAAATTCTTTGTGAACAGCTATTACTTTTCAAAGAGCAGTCCCTAATCTCTCTCTCTATGAGAGTAGGGTGAGCATTTTCATAGAATCTGTTTTGCTGGCATAATCATCTCAAATCACTTATTTATTTCACTATGAACCAAATTTTCAAAAAATTTTTGAGACTGATGTCCACATGGACATACATAAGCATAGTATATTAATCTCTCTTTATTTTCAGCAATAAACAAGCATTTCATTGAAAGGTAAAAAACTGAAAGCGATATATAAATATTACAGCTCACCATTTTTCAGTAATATGCTACCAACAAAACATGACTTCCATAACGCTTCACTGGGCGGTAAAATATTACCAAATATGAAAATGTAATGAGAGCTATTGTATCTTCTAATACTAGCAAGTATTTCTAGGTCACCATTGGTGATAAAGACAAAACTGGGACACACACACACACACACGCACACACACACACACACACACACACATATAATGATGTCATGTCACAATCCAACAGACATGACCACCTTTCCAGTCGTCACCAAGATGGTCACCATTATGCTTGAGACACTGTGATGTGATTATCACTGTTATGGGGAAATGAAATATCATAATTATATGATGGTCACCATCAAACAAAGTACCATCATTCCAATGTATTGCATTATACTGAAATGGTGACAGGCATCACAGGAAGGTGATTTGGATGCTGAAGTATCAATTAAAAAATACACAGTGAACACAGGATTGGGGAATGGGAAGTGTAACATGGTCCAAAGCTTAGTCATGTTACAAAAAATACAAATAGTATATCTAAGTAAAATGGGAACTGAATATAAATTCAGTTATTTTCTATAAGAAAGCTTATATCTACAAAAAATGGTTATATGGAACCGTCCTAGATTCTAATAATGGAGGTAATTACTACACACTCGGGCAACCTAGAGCAGCATTTTCAATGTGTACTTGACCTAATTGCTCACACTGAGTGACAATCAAAAACATTAACCCTCACACAGGTCAAAATTCTCTATGAATCTTTTAGAGCAATATCAACATGTCATGAAATTAAAGAAAATAAACATGTGACTATTATTACTATTGTCATCTTGTAACATATTCTTAAGTCACTAATTATAACCGTTCGATAAGTAACTTACTGCAATTTAATTATTAAGGGGAAGACTACTCATTAATTCTTAAATTAGTACAGTATTATGTATCTAATAAGCAAACAATATAAAAAATTGATTGAATTTTCTGTTTATGCTCAAATGATTCCCAAAGAAGCAGGACCTGTATTACCTATTAAGACAGGCATAAGGTAAAAAATTTCAAGTCCCATTTTAAGGTGAATAAATACTTGAAACTGTTTCCTGAAAGATAAATGCTCATTTCTTCTCATAGAAATACAGTGCTCATTATATTCAGAAACGTTTATGTAAGTATAATATTCCCTTAAAAAGTTTCTTGGAGATATTGTCAGAGTACATCTTCTACGTGTTGAACCAAATAAGCTACTGGTGTTTTGAATGTAGTACTACCACATAAACTGACAAATATACTATATCCAGAGCCTTAATAACTACAATAATAACTACAATACACTAAGTATACGTATCAGCAAACAACAAAGTGGTTTGTACCAATTATGGATCTGCTAACTATGGGCTGTAGCTAATGGCATGTTTATGTGGCAAATACAGGAAGGAAGATGACCAAAATGACTTTTGTAGATCATATTTCTTAATTTACATTTTTGTTAATTTTTGCTAATACTAACATTTTTAAATTACAATCCTGCATTAAGCCTGTTGCCACTAAAACATGCTGAAAGTGAACAAGGCACTTGGTTTCTCTTTTAGCAATACTCTGTTGATTGTTAGCTTTTAACATCTGAGGAGCAAGAGTGTGCTTAAATACATAACAGGCGGCTGCATTCAACATTATCCTAAGTGGGCTCTGTTACTGAGATACATTTGTAAGTGCTTACAGTAACAGGTGAAACATTAAGGTTCATAGTGACTTGCCTTTACTTGATCAAGTAGCAAGTATTTAAAAACTGCATATGTATAAAAGAGAGTACAGAGAAAGCAATTTTATTTTTTATGAAGTGAAAAATAAGCTCAAATATATATTAAATTGTATGATTCTTACATGAGAAGAGAGGGAGAATAATATATTTTTATAATGCTCATGAATTAGTCAAATATACATGTGATAAAAGCAAAAACAAATTACTAACGTACACTGCATACTACCCCATTCAGTGAATTTATTTCTGTGAAAGAAAAATCATGAATATATACAGTACTTAAGAATGTATGCCAACTAAGTAATTTAAGGATTTTACAAGTGGCAAGTGTTTACAGGATAAATATATAGAAGCGCAACATCTAGATCACATGGCAAATGTTTGTCTGTGTTAACAACAGCCGCCTTACTGATTCTGATTCCTGCTCCTCAGTATCCTCAACATCCTCAGTTTCCTTAGTATCGACGATTTTATTTTCCAATTTTTCTACATTGCTAAGGAGGTGCGTTTCCTCCCCACACAAAATATCCTCAGTTGACTCATACTTTTCCTCCTCCTCATCATCATCATTCTCTATATGTTCATAAGCATCTTCAATCTCATCCTGTAAAATTTTGGAGAGATTTCTTATATAGAATAATTACTACCCACTACCTCTTTAAGTGAAGCACCATTTGTAGGCTTGTGTAAATGATAGTTAAATAAAATAATATAGGAAATGTGCGTCATATCAAGGTTGACAATTTTGGTAAATAGTGTTCTCTTTCAAAAATCCATTAGAGAATACATTTACAAAAATATGACTTATATAGAACTATAATCCTAGTTACAACGCACATAAATAAGTCATAAAATAATGATAACAGCTGCAATGACTACCCCCGAAGGCAGAGGAGTCACCAAACAATAAACACTGACCAGGCCTCCCGTTGGTTGGATCTGACCAAAGCGAGTAGTTCTCCAGTTCTCAACAATTAGTAGACCACCATAAATTTTGCCCACTGTTAGCCTTTCCAATGTTAATTCTGTAAAATAAGTAAAAATATGTAAGTATACAAACATAAAAGAAACTGATAATTATATATCTAATGTAATTAACATAATTTCATATAAAATGCACTGCATTACAGTGAAGGAAGGAGAGAGTAATTCCTTACGCCCTCTTTTGCTTATAATTAAAACATTGCATTTGTCAATACTACCACCTTTAAATACATTACATTATTGGACACTCATGCACAGACCACAACTAGGTATAGCACATCATACAGACAATTTAGACATGTGGAGGATGGTGGAATGTTAGGCAGGGTGGTAATTTGTTGTGGAGTGTGGTAATGAACAGTGGCGTGTTGAGGAGGGTAGTACTGAGAATATAATAGCACTGCCTTCTAGTTTGTAATCAATGTGCATCAGAAACTTACAGCAAAAATGCCTTGTAAACTGAAAATAATAAAGCTGAAAATCTAAATCTAAATAAAACTGAGGGTAGAATCAATCTTTTTCTTTCTAACACACTGACCATTTCCCACTGAGGCAGGGTGACCCAAAAAAGAAACATTTTCATCATCACTTAGATATGATAATATAAAATAAGATAAAGTTTATTTCTTTGTAAAGGTTACAGTGTGTAATTACAATTTTGATTTGCTAAGTACAAAGATAGCCACCATCATGCCGGGGCATTTTTTGCCAGCGGTGTGCTAATTCTACAGTTCAGTTCAATCTTAGCTACATAATTTAAAATCTAACTTACCGGAATCAGGAGGCACTATATAGTCTATGTTCTTTTTGGCTTGGATTGGCCAGAGCTTCTTTATAGTGGCTCGAAGCTCCAGATCTGCTTGGTCCATCTCTTCTGCTGGTCTCATCTTTATACAAAGGTTTTCTCTAATTAAGGCAAATAGCGTTGTTGTAAAATGCACCTGTGAGAGGAAAGAATAAGTGTTAAATAGGCTGATGATGTGGTGAAAGAAGAATCAACAGACCATAGTTACTCATCATCTTTACTGTACAGATACTCTCCTAACAACAACTGATGCCACACAAGCCATAAAATAGTCGCCCCTATTCTATACCATTATATTTACTGCTATCACCTCAAAATACCCAACATTCCTTCACTTTTAAATTATCTCATTAACAAACTTTTTATAGATATTTCATATAAATCAAGCATTCATAAGTTATATAAATTTTGAAAGACATTAAAATTTGTTTAGTGAAGAAGACAGTGAGAGGCTTGAAGCTGGGGTGCACCGTTCATGGCTTAGCGAGGAGGATAAGGAAATTTAAGTAATTTACTACCCAACTTTCTCATGTTTAATTAATTTTTTTTTTAGATTTATGATCTGTACTATTAAGATTTTCTCACTTTTTTTTTAACACAATGACCATCTTCCACTTAAGCAGGGTGGCCTGAAAAAAGAATAAATAATTTCACCATCACCATCTTACCAGAAGTGTGCCAACATTACAACTCGGATGCCTCTCTAAACTGCAATATCTCCACCCCTTCTTCAGAGTACAAGCAATGTACTTCCCACCTCCAGGACTCAAGTCTGGCTATCTGGTTTCCTTGAATCCCTTCATGCTAACACTCCAACAGCATGTCAAGTCATAAAACCACTTGCCTTTATTCACTCCTAACATGCTCACACATTCCCACTGGATGTCCGATCCCCTTGCTTACAAAACCTTATTTACCCCCACCCCTAGCCATTCGTAGGATTACCCCTACTCTGCCTTCCCTCCACTTTGGATTTATACACCCTCCAAGTCATCCTATATTGCTCCATCCTCTCTAAATGTCCAAACTACCTCAGTAAATCCCCTCCTCCTCAGCCCTCTGGATGATACTTGTAGTAACCCTGTGCCTCCTTCTAATCACCAACCTAAAAATTCTCAGCAAAATATTCACACCACAAAAAATCATACTTTTGTAAGGTTGCAGAATAAGAGGATTTATTGCATATCTTAATCTACAGGTAAGGTTGTCATTGTGGCATGCAAAATTATTTAACTTGCCCATTATCATACCTTGTATTAGAGCAGTAAATGATATCCATTAAAAAAATAAATGCATCTGATTTCAGAGAAAAAAAAAAACAATCAATATCTCACCTTTCCTTCATTATCTAGTGGCATATTCATTCGTATAAGTTTCTTGTATGCCAACCGGTATGGACATTTGTTGCCAAACCCCAACGGAGGGTCCATGTTTCTCAGCATATCGTACATTTCTGCATAGTGTATCCTCCCCCTGTAAAATAATATGTTGTATTACAGGTTAAATATACAGGTAGCATTATATTTTTCTGGATAAACATGATGTGCAATGGAGAGAGAGAGAGAGAGTTGACATATGGACAACAAGATGGTTAAAATCGATGTAAATGCAAAGCAGAACTTTTAGTGGGATTTTTTTTCTGTTTAACAGGTTTTTCCAGATGCTTGCAAAACCAACAAGCATATTTATGAAAATGAAAACAAAAATTATCATTTTTCAGAAACATACAGAGAGGTTACAAAGGGTGGATTTGCAGTGCGTTTGGTTAAGAGTTCAGACACGACTATGATACAAATACAATTTGATATGGTCAAAATTGTATGTTCAAGAGAATGCCACTAATTGTGTAAAGAATTCTGGGCAACTATCACTGAACTATCCTCAGCACCTATAATCATAACCAAACCTGTAATTCCTTAACAATTAAACTTGATAAAAGCCATATAGCCTGAACTAAGAGGATATTCAATTCTCTAGCATTCATTGTAACTCCTAAATTTATACTTACACTCATCCAAGTGACTGTATGCATAAAATTACTCAAATTGTCATTGCCTTATTAATCTTAAGTTAGCCTTAAGTTTGCCCAAAATGCTCTGCATATTAAGGGGCTTTCTGCATGTACACTCAAATGTCATTCGCCTTTGTATGAACATTGTATCATGCTGAAATAAAGTATTATTATTATTATTAATTATTATTATTATTATTATAACTAAATAATGAGTGAACTGATTCTGCTGAACAGAATGTTGTGTGCTAATTAAGGCAACTTCCAGGCACCAGAATTATGTTCTGTCCTTTTCTTAAATCATTAATTGGGCATCTTGTATCTTTTTTAGGACGTATGGTGTATGTGGTCTTATCTCCAAGTACACACAGGCAATCCTTACATTGTGTGTTCTGTATGTATACTGGGTGGAACTTCCTGTGTCCTGTTTATAATAATAATAATAATAATAATAATAATAATAATAATAATAATAGGTAGTAGGTTGGTAGACAGCAACCACCCAGGGAGGTACTACTGTCCTGCCAAGTGAGTGTAAAATGAAAGCCTGTAATTGTTTTACATGATGGTAGGAGTGCTGGTGTCCTTTTTTCTGTCTCATAAACATGCAAGATTTCAGGTATGTCTTGCTACTTCTATGTACACTTAGGTCACACTACACATACATGTACAAGCATATATATACACACCCCTCTGGGTTTTCTGCTATTTTCTTTCTAGTTCTTGTTCTTGTTTATTTCCTCTTATCTCCATGGGGAAGTGGAACAGAATTCTTCCTCCGTAAGCCATGCGTATTGTAAGAGGCGACTAAAATGCCGGGAGCAAGGGGCTAGTAACCCCTTCTCCTGTACAAATTACTAAATTTAAAAAGAAAAACTTTGGTTTTTCTTTTTGGCCTAGTTGATCAGGCCCTGATCCATCAGGAGGCCTGGTCATGGACTGGGCCACAGGGGTGTTGATCCCAGGAATAACCTCCAGGTAACCTCCAGGTGGGATATGGCCGGTTTGTTGAAAATAATAATCATAATAATAATAATAATAATAATACTCTTGATTTCTACAGGTACATGATTCATACAGTCTAGCCTTTTACACAGGCAAAACACTGTCTTACTAAAAGCTCTGTTTTACATCTGTGTGTATTTTATCCATAAAGCGCAATGAAATTAATATGTACAATGTTAACAACTGAGATAAGCAAAAATTTAGCTGTAAGTAAATTAATTACTGTACTTTATATAAATATAAATTAATATAAAATTAAAGAAATAAATAGAAGCATACATAACCATTTTTTCCTATATTATTTATTTTATATCTTTGCAAACAGTACACTGAGATTTTGTATTTACAATACGTAGTGGGTTGCAATGCCTAGACATTATGAGCCAACATAACATTATTCACTTACAGACTACTTAGCACTAAGGATTATATCATAGTTGTACAGTAGGATAGTACAGTGGACCCCCGACATTCAATGGCATCGACATTCAATAAATCTGACATTCGATGCATTTTAACGTAAAAATTTTGCCTCGACATTCGATGGAAAACCCGACATTCGATACGATTCGTACGAGACGTATCCATGTGTGGCCTGAACTGCCCCGTGTGTGCCAATGTTTACAAGCCAGCTAGTGTGCGCGCATCTAAGGATACATTCGGTACATTCCATATTATCCACATTATCACTGTTTTTGGTGCTTGTTTCTGCAAAATAAGTCACCATGGGCCCCAAGAAAGCTTCTAGTGCCAACCCTTCAAGAAAAAAGGTGCTAATGACTATTGAAATGAAGAAAGAGATAATTGCAAAGTATGAAAGTGAAGTGCGTGTGTCGGAGTGCATGATGATTTGGTAAAGAAATTGCCTGCAACTAGTGGTGATGTGAGTGAATTTAAGGCCAGCAAAGGTTCGTTTGAAAGATTTAAGAATCGTAGTGGCATACACAGTGTGGTATGGCATGGTGAGGCTGCCAGTTCAAGTCCTAATGGAAGGGTATATCCCTTCTAAACACTAACCATCCACACTCTCCCCTCCTCCCATCCCATCAATCACACCAGATCTTCATTAAAGGTATGTGTCAATTATTCTATTGTTATTAATCTATTGTTATTGTTGTCATTGTAATTATTCTATTGCATTAAACTTAATATTTCATGTGGTAAAATTTTTTTTTTCATAGTGTACTTTTGGGTGTCTTGCACGGATTAATTTGATTTCCATTATTTCTTATGGGGAAAATTAATTCGACTTTCAATATTTTCAACATTCGATGGCTCTCAGGAACAGATTAATATCGAATGTCGGGGGTCCACTGTAATTATTTCATAGTTGAACAGTAGATTATTAACCCTTAAACTGTCCAAACATAGATCTATGTTTGCACGCGTAGCGCTCCGAACGTAGATCTACGTTTTTTACATTGTTTCTTATGGAGAAAATTAAGGTCAGAGTGCTACGCGCACAAATGTAGATCTATGTTTGGACAGTTTAAGGGTTAATTATAAGTGAATCAAAATTTTTATAAGACAAAAGATAAATTCATCTATTCAAAAATGCTTTTTGTGAAAACAATGATTTAATTATATTCCTGTCAACAATGGATAAAAGGTTCAAAGTGATTGTTGAAGTTATGATGTGGGAGAACATAAGTGAGTATGTGTGTACTGAGTATTAGCGTTTAGTCTAGGGTGATTAAGTGGCTTTTGAGAAGAGTCCTAAATTGATTTTCAGACCGTGTTACTTTAATATCTTCTGGTAATGAATTCCATATTTTGGGGCCCTTTATGTGCATAGAGTTTTTACACAATGTGATATGGACACGAGGTATATCAAAAAGAGATCTGTGTCTTGTGTTGTGGTCATGTGTCCTGTTTAGGTTGGTGAGAAGAAGTTTGAGTGGAAGGTTTATATTTGCATGTATTGTTCTGTGTATGTAGTAGGCACATGAATAAGTATGGATGTTCTTAATGGTGAGCAGATTCAGACTTTTGAAAATTGGTGGAGTATGCTGGTGGGAGTGGGAATTTGTTATCATTCTTACTGCTGCTTTTTGCTGGGTTATTAGGGGTTTTAGGTGATTGGATGTTGTTGATCCCCATGCACAAATTCCATATGTAAGATAAGGATATATGAGTGAATGGTACAGTGCCAGGAGAGTTGATTGTGAAATGTAGTACCTTATCTTTGATAGTATGCCTACAGTCTTGGAGATTTTCTTGGTGATTTGTTGTATGTGTGTCCAGAACTAAAGGCTACTGTCAAGGTGGATACCTAGGAATTTTCCCTCTGTGAGTCTTGTGACTGATGATCCATTTAGCGTTATGTTAATTGGATCATTTGCAGCTTTGTTTCCAAACTGAATGAAATAGGTTTTATCAGTATTCAGGGTAAGTTTGTTAGTCATCATCCAGGCAGATATATTCTGCAATTCGGCATTGACTGTGTTTGCTAGTATGATTGTGTTTGGGTGGGAAAAGACATATGTAGTGTCATCTGCAAATAATATGGGTTTGAGTAGCTGTGATGCATTCGGTAGATCATTGATGTAGATGAGAAAGAGGAGTAGTCCAAGGACACTTCCTTGTGGGACTCCTACTGTGATTGGTTGGGTGGAAGAGTTTGCATCATTTGCATACACATATTGAGCTCTGTTACTAAGGTATGATTTTAGGTAGTTGAGGGAGTGGCCTCTGATACCATAGTGCATTAATTTGGAGTACAGCAGTTCATGATCGACTGTATCGAAAGCTTTACGCAAATCAATGAAAATGCCCAACAGGACTTCTTTCTTTTCGAGTGCGGTATATATTAGTTCTAGCATGTGTATGATAGCATCTACAAAGTAATAAAGGATCACATTATACTGCATTTGTGTCTACTTTTCCACCATGATCAGTAATATTGTCTGTGATTATCCCCACTAGGAATAGCACACTGGTTCAGGTATGGTCATGTAGGATGCTAACAGATGATACCAGCAAGTAATTCAACATGTTAAGGAAGTCAGCTACCTGTGGGTCTTTATCTTGGATAAGGTTTATATTGAAGTCTCCAGCTAGTATCAAGCAATGTTCATTTAAAGTGTTCATAAGAAAGAAGAAGCACTGCGCAGGCCTACTGGCCCAAGTTAAGAAGGTTCACCTCACACCCACACACTCATGTACTTGTTTAATCTATTTTTAAAGCTACAAAAGCTTGTAGCTTCAATGATGCTACTCAGGAGTTTGCTCCACTCCTCTACAACTTTATTACCAAACTAATGCTTTCCTTTCTAAATCTTGTTAACTTGTAATATTTGTGATACAATAAAAAGATGAAAGCATAATTATGTGGCTGATTGTTACTTATTATAAGCTAATAATAATGTTAAAAATGAGTAGATTGTTGCTACTACAGTGGTACCCCAAGTTTCAAACTGCTCCCAACTTGACCAATTATTTAAGTGTATTATTGTAAGTGCTTTTGTAAGTGTATTTTTGGGGGTCTGAAACAGACTAATCTAATTTACATTATTCCTTATGGGAACAAATTCATTCGGTAACGGCACTCGAACAGTCTTCTGGAATGAAGAAAGTTCGAAACTTGGGGTACCACTGTATGTATTAACCCTTTGACTGTTTTGGTCGTATGTATATGTCTTACGAGCGAATGTGTTTGACATATATACGTACTATACTCAAAAATTCTAGTGGCTTCAAATCAAGCAGGAGAAAGCTGGTAGGCCCACATGTGAAAGAATGGGTCTGTGTGGTCAGTGTGCACAGTATAAAAAAAATCCTGCAGCATGCAGTGCATAATAAGAAAAAAAAACTCCGACCACCGACACCCGACACCCAAATCTGCATGACAGTGTCTTCCATTGCAGACACTGCAAGGCTCCAGGCGGACATCAACCAAATCTTTCAGTGGGCTGCAGAAAACAATATGAAGTTCAACGATGAGAAATTTCAATTACTCAGATATGGTAAACATGAGGAAATTAAATCTTCATCAGAGTATAAAACAAATTCTGGCCACAAAATAGAGCGAAACACCAACGTCAAAGACCTGGGAGTGATCATGTCGGAGGATCTCACCTTCAAGGATCATAACATTGTATCAATCGCATCTGCTAGAAAAATGACAGGATGGATAATGAGAACCTTCAAAACTAGGGAGGCCAAGCCCATGATGACACTCTTCAGGTCACTTGTTCTATCTAGGCTGGAATATTGCTGCACACTAACAGCACCTTTCAAGGCAGGTGAAATTGCTGACCTAGAAAATGTACAGAGAACCTTCACGGCACGCATAACGGAGATAAAACATCTCAATTACTGGGAGTGCTTGAGGTTCCTGAACCTGTATTCCCTGGAATGCAGGCGGGAGAGACACATTATTATATACACCTGGAAAATCCTAGAGGGACTAGTACCGAACTTGCACACGAAAATCACTCACTACGAAAGCAAAAGACTTGGCAGATGACGCAACATCCCCCCAATGAAAAGCAGGGGTGTCACTAGCACGTTAAGAGACCATACAATAAGTGTCAGGGGCCCGAGACTGTTCAACTGCCTCCCAGCATACATAAGGGGGATTACCAACAGACCCTTGGCAGTCTTCAAGCTGGCACTGGACAAGCACCTAAAGTCGGTTCCTGATCAGCCGGGCTGTGGCTCGTACGTTGGTTTGCATGCAGCCAGCAGTAACAGCCTGGTTGATCAGGCTCTGATCCACCAGGAGGCCTGGTCACAGACCGGGCCGCGGGGGCGTTGACCCCCGGAACTCTCTCCAGGTAAACTCCATGTTTTTGGATTAAAACGCCAACGTTGAGGTGTATTTTCGTACAGTATTTATGGTTGTATTCTCGTTTTCTTGGTCTCATTTGATAAAATGGAAAACATATTATAGAAATAAAAGTGATTTTGATTGATTTTACTATGAAAAGGATCTTAAAATGGAGCTCAAAGTGGCAGAAATGTTCGATTTTTGCAGATGTTCGAGAGTAAACAAATGATGTCACTGTCCAATAAATGTCCAACTAGCCATTCTAATACACAGTCATGAATGGGTTGACATTAGTTATACAGTTAGTACAATATTGCAGTAGTCTGCATAACAGTAACAGAGAAAATGTTAGTTTAGTGCCAGGAATGTCTGCATTGTTCATTCTGGACCCTATTTTGAAATTGGGAGTGGACGTGTCAGCGGATGGATCTATGAAAGATGAGGTGAATCATAGAACTGATGAGGGGAAAAGGGTGAGCGGTGCACTTATGAGTCTGTGGAGACAAAGAACTTTGTCCTTGGAGGCAAAAAGGGGAATGTATGAGAGTATAGTTTTACCAACGCTCTTATATGGGTGTGAAGCATGGGTGATTAATGTTGCAGCAAGGAGAAGGCTGGAGGCAGTGGAGATGTCATGTCTGAGGGCAATGTGTGGTGTGAATATAATGCAGAGAATTCGTAGTTTGGAAGTTAGGAGGAGGTGCGGGATTGCCAAAACTGTTGTCCAGAGGGCTGAGGAAGGGTTGTTGAGGTGGTTCGGACATGTAGAGAGAATGGAGCGAAACAGAATGACCTCAAGAGTGTTATCAGTCTGTAGTAGAAGGAAGGCGGGGAAGGGGTCAGCCTAGGAACGGTTGGAGGGAGGGGGTAAAGGAGGTTTTGTGTGTGAGGGGCTTGGACTTCCAGCGGGCATGCATGAGCGTGTTTGATAGGAGTGAATGGAGACAAATGGTTTTTAATACTTGACGTGCTGATGGAGTGTGAGCAAAGTAACATTTATGAAGGGATTCAGGGAAACCAGCAAACTGGACTTGAGTCCTGGAGATGGGAAGTACAGTGCCTGCACTCTGAAGGAGGGGTGTTAATGTTGCAGTTTAAAAACTGTAGTGTAAAGCACCCTTCTGGCAAGACAGTGATGGAGTGAATGATGGTGAAAGTTTTTCTTTTTTGGGCCACCCTGCCTTGGTGGGAATCGGCCAGTGTGATAATAATAAAAAAAAAAAATTACTGATGTCTCAGAGTTACGAAGGACTCTCCCATGAGTGAATACATATTTGTACTATATGGTGCACCCCACAGTAAAAGACAGAATTAGAAGTGTGGCAGCACTTGGAAGAGGAAAATGGAAGAGGTACTAAAGAAGTTCATTGTAAAGAGGTTAGTGATGCATGTCAGCATCAGGCAATCTCCAAGACTACATATTTCATTTATAAATTTGTACTTCATTGTGCACCCTATACTACAAGATTGTTAGAAGTGCAGCAACTTTTGGAAGAGGAAAAACAAAGGGGAAAAAGGAAGAGGTACAAAAGAAGTTCACAGTAAAGGGGTCAGCCAGTGTGCTCGTCTGTGTGTTTACATTCTCTGTGTCTTTCGTGGCAGCTTAAGAAATGATTAAACTCAGTGAATAAGGTATGTCTATGGTAATAATAATAAGTCTGGCAGGGTATGTAAAAGAAGAAAACTGAAAGTGAATATAGGAAAGAGTAAGGTGACGAGGAAACAAAAAAATTAGGTAACGAAAGACTGGATATCAGGTTGGAGGGAGAGAGTATGAAGGAGGTGAATGTATTCAGATATCTGGGAGTGGACGTGTCAGCAGATGGGTTTATGAAAGATGAGTTGAATCACAAAACTGGCAAGGGGTAAAAGGTGAGTGGTGCACTGAGGAGTCTATAGAGACAAAGAACTTTGTCCATGGCAACAAAGAGGGGAATGTATGAGAGTACATGTATAGTTATACCAACGCTCTTATATGGATGTGAAGCATTGGTGGTGAATGTTGCAACAAGGAGAAGGCTGGAGGCAGTGGAGATGTTGTGTCTGAGGGCAATGTGTGTGTGTGAATATAATGCAGAGAATTTGTAGTTTGGAAATTAGGAGGAGGTGCGGGATTGCAAAAACTATTATCCAGAGGGCTGAGGAAGGGTTGTTGAGGTGGTTTAGACATGTAGAGAGGATAAAACAAAATAGAATGATTTTGAAAGTGTATAAATCCGTAGTGAAGGGAAGGCGTGGTAGAGGTCGGCTTAAAAAAAAGTTGGAGGGAGGGAGGGGGTAAAGGAGGTTTTGTGTGCGAGGGGTTTGGACTTCCAGCAAGCATGTGTGAGCATGTTAAATAGGAGTGAATGGAGACAAATGGTTTTTAGGACTTGACATGCTGTTGGAGTGAGTAGGGTAATGTTTATGAAGGAATTCAGGGAAACCGGCAGGCCAGACTTCAGTCCTGGAGATGGGAAGTACAGTGTCTGCACTCTGAAAGAGGGATGCTAAAGTTGCAGTTTTATAACTGTAGTGTAAGAATGCCTCTGGCAAGACAGTGATAGAGTGAATGATAATGAAAGTTTTTCTTTTTTGGGCCACCCTGCCTTGGTGGGAGATGGCCAATGTGTTAATAAAAAAAATAAATTATATGGAGTGGTATCGAAGGGTGGGCGGCACTGAGGGTGAGAGGGAGGGATAAAAAAAAAAAGAAGTGACTGTGACCATTACAGAAAATGTCATGCATTATGTGCCTGAAGGTTAACTATAAAAGATCACTCTTATCCTATGGAAAGACTGAGAAAAGTGTGATTTTCTCAAATTTTTCTTTTCCCCAAGTAAGTTATTGATCTATTTCATGTTGTATTACCATTAATAATGAACGGATTGAAAGGATTATCACAGCAAACACAAAACTGAATGTTTTAATTTCAAGTGGTGACATTTTTGAAGTATCAGTAAGGGGTGGTTCTTCAAGTAGCGATGAATTCATTTACTGGCATGGTCTTAGGAATGGAATTCTGTCAGCAAGTGAGGAGAGGCTGTATAATCAACTACTACACTGTAATATAAAAACTAAGGTAGAATTTGCACTGTTAACCCCTTTCAGGGTCCAGAGGCCAAATTTCAAAGGGTGCACCAGTGTCCAAGAATTTAAAAAAAAAAAAAAAATTGTTATTTTTTCTTATGAAATGGTAGAGAATCTTTTTCTGAAGGTAATAAAACAAAAAGTACGAAATTTGATGGAAAATTGACGAAATTATGCTCTCGCAAATTTTGATGTGTCAGCGATATTTACGAATTGGCGAATTTGCCGATGTTGACTCCGATTTTAGGCAAATTACATTATTCCAGTCGACCAAATTCTTAGCTATTTCACTAGTATTACTTCTATTATATCGATTGAGCACAAGACATCATCCAGTCAACTGTTTCAACTACAAAATAAAGTGATCGGAAATTGGTAATTTGGCCAATTTAACACAAAGTTCAAAATATTCCTGTTTCAAAATAGGGTCCAGAATAAACAATGCAGGTATTCCTGGCACTAAACTAACATTTCCTCTGCTCATTGGTTATGTTTTCAGCTTTTACAAATGAATTCCATAATGAATTTTTATTCAAACCAAAAAATAGAACATTTACTGTTATGCAATATTGTAATAATTGTATAAATATTATTATCACATTTGTGAATGTATATTAAACCCACCAGCTGGCATGTATTAGACGTGTGAGGTCGTTTGTTTACTCTTGAACATTGACAAAAATTTAACATTTCCGCTACTTTGAGCTCAGTTTCAAGCCATTTCCAGTACTAAAACCAATCAAAATCATCTCTATTTCTGTAATATATCTTCCATTCTATCAAATGAGACCAAGAAATCTCAAATAAAACTATAAAAAACATACAAAAAAACGCTGCAAAGTCGCTGTTTTAATCGAAAATCACGGTCTCAGTTTTTTCTTTCATTATACACTGTGTGCTGCAGGATTTGTTTTATGTAGTGCACACATTACCACATAGATGTACTCTCTCATATCTAGGCCCAAATTTACCACTCACAGCTTATCAGAGTGAGCTGAGCTCATGGCGTAGATGTACGGTTTGGACCCTGAATGTTAGGCCGTAGATCTACGGGACGGACCCTGAAAGGGTTAAATGCACAAAGTCTAATGGTACAACAAATTAACCTGTAAACGGTTCTAACGTATATATACATTTTTACCACTAGTGCCCCAAACGTATATATACGTTTTATGTGTCCTACATTTAACATTGCCACGATAAGCCTGAGTCGCCTAGACATGTGAGAATGGGTGTGAGCACTCACTGTGCACCATATTAAAATAATTGGGGATGCCTGGGTACCATATGCTCTTTTTTCCTATTAAAAAGCAACAATGTTTTTTTCTCAAAAAAGTTGGGGCAGTACGGTAGTGAACATATATATACGTTTGGACCATTTACGGGTTAAGTAGAGAGTACATAGCACTGTATGTGAACTTTAGTGGATAAGTATAATAATAATAATAATAATAATAATAATAATAATAATAATAATAATAATAATAATAATAATAATAATAATAATAATAATAATAATTTTATTTTTAAAAGTACATGTACAAGGTATACAGGCCTAGCCGACATACTACTGTATAAAGACCCCCTGTTTATGCAGAGCATTTTGAACAAATTAGGTGAATTTTATCCCAGTATGTGACCTCACCAGTTGACTAACACCCAGGTACCCATTTTTTACTGATAGGCGAACACAGACAGCAGGTGTCTTATGGAAACACATGCTAATGTTTTCCAGCCAGTCTGGAGCATCAAATACAGGACCTCAGCGTGTGAGCTGAGTGCATTATACAGTCTCACACAGACCTGCATTGCTAAAGAATTTAGCTAGTTTGTGTACATTTGTTATTGATCCATGTGACCTGATTTCTTAACTATGATCATACCTCCATGGACAAATGTTGTCCTCATGTTCTTAGTGGAGTTTTCTTAACCCATAAAAAAACAGTTCTAGCGTATATTTGTTAAAGACTCATTTGTGTACACACTTCCTTTTATTGTGATGGATGATGTAATTAGGTCCTTTTTCATCAAGGAAGAATGGAATGTTTTGATGCTCAAATTGATGATGGGAGAAAGAGTTTTGAGCTTCCAAGTACCATACAAACTTAATGCTTGTTAACCATTCTACAAATTGCTAGTAAGAGCAAGAGATCTGTAATGAGAAGAGTCTTGGCCTGAAGTACCTGGCTTATGAAAAAGTAAAATATAGCAAGGGTAGAGACATACAGAAGGCATTTGAAGATGACACTGGTGCTTGCTAAATAAAGTAAACAAATAACTTACGTTGCATTAGGGTCATATTCAGCCCATATTCTGATGAACTCATCAAGATGATGGGCACCAAGGATGGATGAGTCTCTAGTCAGGTAATCAAAATTGTCCATGATGACAGCAACAAAAAGATTCAACATCTGCCAGGAGACAATATATTAGCAATAATAATTGATGGCTCTACACATATACTACTAACATTATATTAATTAAGGACCTGAAGAACACTTTTAGGTAGCTTGGTCTTTTTTGTAGACAGCCTAAAGATTTAACATGTCTGTTCTCCTTTGAAAAAGGTTTCTTTCCATGTATGTTTTATATTAATAATGGTAACAATGTACATAATATTAACCCTTAAATGGTCCAAACGTATATATACGTTTTTTCAACATCTGAAAGTATGTAAAAACTGTAATCTTCTTTTTTGTTTTACATTTGAAAACGTGTAAAAAAAACTTTTATCTACATTTTTTTTGTTATATTTGAAAATATGTAAAAAAAAATATATCTACTTTTGTAGCACAACGAATTTGAACATCGATCTCTTTGGACCGTTTAAGGGTTATGCAATTATCACTACTGCACAAATCATATTTACTCTCTATCTACAGTATAACAAATAATGGCTGATAACAACAGCTTGTTAATAGTGTGAGTTATCCCAGCTACATCAATTAGCATCAGATCAACTGGATTTCCTAAACAGCACTAACAAAAGTTAATGCTTTTTTAATGTTTTTTTCTCTGTTAAAATATTGGGAATATATTAACAACTGTGAGTTCCTTCTTTGGGTCACATCCTTCTATAGCTGATAAATGGCCAATGTGTTAATTTTTTGCTAATGTCCCATGCTCTTATTTTTCTTTATAATAACATTTGTGATACTCACATACATTTTGAACACAGTGTCTACAAATTAAAATAATAAAAATTTTTACATTTATTAAAAAAAAAACACAATCACCAAGAAATATTTTAAGTACTGATCTTAGTTTATTAACAGCTAGAAATGTGTATCACTATGTACATATTTCATGGGGAGGGGCTAAACCTGACTGTTTCCCATTTCCCAGTCTCTGGGGAGTTAGAGCACCTCTAACTCCATGGATCAAGAGCCCTTCACCAGAATTAAGACATCATCCCCTTGAAAGGTTCAAATGTGAATGACAGTAGTCGCAAAATTATGAAAATTAGACGTATAACTTGCAATAGGATAAATGGTAATAACTGAATGTTTCTCCTCAGTGGATTTTGGTGATGAGATATATTTAAAAGGTACAATGTTGAGTGGATTTTACATTACAGATAGTATTATATAGTGCATATCGTTCTAAAGTGTATTTTTTTGATAGTGAACATATAAAAATTATTGTTTTTTTTTTTTTACTTTTTTTTTTAAGAAAAACAACTCTAACCTAACCTAAAATATTAAGAGTATAACTTAATGTAACCCAATCTAACATAACCCACCTGTGTTTACCAAGGAGCAACATTCAATTATAGCCAGGAAGACAATAACTGTCCTTATTAAATCATAAACAGAATAGTAGGTATCACTGACAAGTTTGATAGAAAGACATGTGGCGCAAATCAAAGTTTTGTTATAAACAAAGCATTGACTTGAATAAATCTTTGCTCTGCACCACCTGTCTTTCTACCAACAAATTATACATTATAAAGAATAACGAACCATTAAAATGATTTAAAAAGAGACTTACTAGTCAAAGCTTGAGTTTCATCTACTTACCAAAAAAGAACAGAGGAAAATGAAAGAGACAAAGTAGACATAAGCTATATTAGAGCCACACGTTTTGTTTGGATCATTCTTGAGTGCGGCATAATCACACGGCTTATCCTTGATGCACGACAACATAATACTCTGCCAGGCTTCCCCTGTAGCACATCTGCATATGACACAAACACTCCATTATATATTGACAAGTAACATTCTTCCAGACTAATACATTAGCTCACAATCAGAATGTTCTTTAGATGAATTTTACTATGCTAAAATAAGGAATCTAAAAATATCTATATCATATTTCTAAATACAGAACTGTAAATATTACATATTACTATTATATCATAATTGTCATGCCTTTTAGCCAGAACTTGCCAACTTAGCAAAGATAGATTGCCCCCAAAAACATATTAATTTTAACTATGAAAAAACCCTTCAGCATATCACAAAGCTGAGCTGACCTATGTTAGACACCTTTATGCTAGAATTTTTATCAAGGCTATCCTATGTTGCTAAATGAAGTTTTGTGCAAATTTAACAAATTGGATGCCATATTCATTCTCCCTGAAGAAAATGATTTTTTTTGGCAACCCTTGCTAAAAAACAAGATGTAATTAAAAAATGGTTATTACTATAAGCCCAAGAAATACTGAGTTACTTGCAATTTATGATAAAGGCAAAGAGGCTTACTGCAATCTTACTGTCAATAAATGCAATGTAAAAAATTAAATTTATAACAGTGGAATGAAATTTGTTTTTGAAAGGAAAGCAAGTGCCATTTTTCAATGAGTCTGCTTATGACATACACTATATCAATACTTCTGCCTGATGACCTTCAAAGAGTAAACACTTTTACAACATTTTTGTACATACTAATTTTTGTTCAGACATGGAAATGTAATTAATAAGAACGTGTAATTTCTAAGCCGATATTCAATTTTCTCTTTCAAATTTTCCTTATATCTGTTGAATACAGGTAGTGGCATCTTCCTAGTTGACATTCTAAATTATAGAATAAGTTTGTACTATGAGAATATAGAGTACAAAAAGCTGATATAAATTATAAACTATATTATTCAATACAGATAAGTAATGTCAAGGAAAATTATCATTTAGATTTGCCAGAATGTAAATAAAAATAATTTTAGTCAGGATTTACATCTCATAATTACTGAAGCTCATCTTTAGTTGTAGTATTTATGTCTTATAATTACTGAAGCTTCATCTTCATTTGCTGTATTTAGATATTACTACATAAACTTTCATTATAATATATTTTATGATTCTGAAATATGATGAAAAGATATGATACATAATGTTTCATAAAAATCTAGCAAATAGTACAAGTTGTTATTTCTTTAATGGGTGGGTAACAATATCGACAAAGCATTTGGAAAATCTTCACGTTTTAGATATTAAAAAATGCTCTCTACTGGCCACACACTGTGCATATGGTGTATATCTGAGCATCCTAAATGTGCACATTAGATATAAACTTAAAATACAAAACAGCACAGTGAATATACATACTGAACTTGCATAGTTTTCAGAGCAGTGGTGTACACGATAAGTTTGATAATTCTAAAGAAAAAAATTAAATTATTCGATTAATTTGGTTATCAAACTTAGGCAGTCACTAAAATATTCAGTGTCAAACTTTTGTAAAGAGAGCATCTGAATAAAGCACTATACGTGGGCACCAATCTACCTATCTCATGATGCTATATTTCTAGTCTTTACATCTCTTTTTATCAAGCAGCCAATGAAAATATTTTCTTTCAGTCTTCCTTCATACCTCATTTTTTTTTTTTTGAGATCTGGGAGTCCTTCGATAGCTTCTTTTTGGACTTAATTTTTATTTTAATATATTAAATAGGTGCAAATACCACTGCATATTTCAATTTTGGCCTAAGAAACATCTATTGTGAACAGGTTTCTTTTTTTTTTAGCATTTCCTCATCCATGTATCTGAAGACTATTTTAGAGTTTACTAGTACAGCATAAAAGTATTTTGATTTTATTGATATTATCCTTCAGAGAATTTTTGTCAATGATTTCTGGATCTCCCTTCCCTAATGCTTTAATTATTTTCTGTCACAATCTATATTCTTCATGTGACTGCTATTACTTTTTTCCATTTCCATTACTAAACACAGAACTCAGCTGCAATAAATTCAATCATCTTTTCCTATCTGCTTAGCATATATGAGCCGTCTTGTATGGATTTCCAGTCAGTTTTATTATATTTTTATATGTACATAGAGACGTGCTAACAGCTGTAAGAGTCATACAGCAATAAGGTTTGATCCAAGGAAGGGAAAGACAACTCCAGTTTCTTGAATGAGTAGACCTTCAACAGCATTATGTCACCCCCTTGAAGAATGAGTATGATAAATTTGCCAACCAAAAACTTAGCAGTCTGCTTTTTAGTGGACTTCTGCTCTCTGTGTGTATTATACATTTCTCTCTAATGACATTTTCAATGTTTCTACACTGCTTTTCTGATACAGGCCTATACAGCAATCCAAAGGGCTATCTCTGTCAACCTTGTCTAAATATCAGCAGGATGGCATTTATACATACTTAGTTCAAAGTGGTCAGTTTAATTCTTCTGTATATTCTTCTAAGACCCATTCCATTGTCTGATCATATTGTCTTTTTCTTGACATGTCTTATAGTAACTTCTATACCTTCCTTTTCTTAGATACTGTATTTGTGGCATTTATTTCAATGAATTTTTTTTTTAACATGTCGGCCGTATCCCACCGAGGCAGGTAACTCAAAAAAGAAGAAACGCTTTTACCATCACTCACTCTGTCACTGTCTTGCTGAAAAGGTGTTGATACTACAGTTCAAAACTGCAAATATTCACTACATCCACAGCACATCCAAAGTGCACTCCTGCAAATGCACTCAGGAATTTCATATTTAGCAACTCACACATCTCTGCCTCTACTCTGGTGTTTATCATTCCCCTTAATTCTTTATGTTATATCACATTTATTTTCCATTTTTTACAAACTTCAATAAAAGATTTGCTTTTGTCTTGTTCCTTTCCATTTTACTTTTTCAAAGGTTATTTATTCTTAATAAATTTGCATTTGTATGTTCCTTTCTGACTTTTTTTTTAAATCTCTAGCAAGTTTTTAACGTCTCATCTGTTTCCACTTTCTGAAATAAACTACTTAATTCTGTTTACACATACGTTGCAGAACTCCCTGTATAGCTTATTTTTGTCCCTTAAAATAATTAATTCTATTTTATTAATCTGAAAAAATGCCTCATCAGCAGTTTCACTGACATTACGTATTGTAATCTAGTCTTTCATCTTTGTCTTATTCCTTCTTCTCCCAGTTATATTCAGCAGCACTTGTTATTTCTGGTAGAAAATGGCTAATCTTTCAAAATGAGTTGAGATAATTTGGATTAATAATATCGTTTTCTTTTCTAGTAATATACAGCGGACCCTCGGCTAACACCTGCATTGGATAATGCCAAAATCGGTTAACGCCTTGCTTCGGCATAAAAAATTGATTTGGCTAACACCTAAAAACTCAGTTAAGAGTTTTCGTCTCAAATGTGTCGGCATGGCGCCCTAAGAGGGCCCGGCCACTCACTGTGTACCAGCCAGTGTGCCACTGTTTACAAAGCCAGTGAGGACGATTCCGCACGTACATGCGATATATTTTGTATTATTCCATTGCTTCTGGTGCTTGTAACTGTTAAATAAGCCACCATGGGCCCCAAGAAAGCTTCAAGTGCCAGCCCTATGGTAAAGAATGTGAGAAACACATATAATTTAAGAAAAAGTTTGTAGAAAAATACGAAAGTGTTGGTGGTAGAGGGTGGTAGTGTTTTTGGTAGAGGGTGGTAGTGTTTTTGGTAGAGGGTGGTAGCGATTGTGATGGTGGTAGAGGGTGGTGGTAGAGGGTGGTAGCAATGGTGGTAGTGGTTGTGATGGTGGTATGGTATGATAAGGCATGGTAAGGCTGCCAGTTCTGACAAAAAAAGTGGCTGAAAAATATGTGCAGGACTTTAAGGGGTACATAGAGGCTGAAAAATTAAAACCCCAACAAGTGTTCAATTGTGATGAAACAGGCCTGTTAAGGAAGAAAATGCCAAACAGGACCTACATTACTCAGGAGGAAAAGCACTCCCAGGACACAAGCCAGAAAAGGACTTGTTACTGAAATCTTTATGGAAGGGGATTCCCCTTCCAAACAATAGAACACCTTCATCTTCTGCCCTCCTCCTGTCTCATCACTCATCAACAAGTCCACAATAAAGGTAAGTGTGATGTTATTGTTGTTTTATTCTTCATGTATCATTGTTTTCTGTGTAGGGAAATGTATATTTCATGTAAAAAAATGATTTTGTTTAATACTTTTGGGTGTCTGGAATGGATTAATTGGATTTCCATTATTTCTTATGCGGAAAATTAATTCGGTTAAAGGCTAAATTGGTTAAAGGCTAGCTCTCTGGAACGGATTAAAGGCATTAGCCAAGGGCCCACTGTACTAGGAATCGTAATGATAGAGAATTGCCTTCTATCATGTAGGTCACTTTTTTAATATGTTGAGAAATTTAGCTGGCCATTTGTTTACCATTACTATTGAGGTTAAAATCCACAATTACAATCAGTTAAAAGAATGACTCACAAAACTGTAATAATACAATTGCAGACAAATCAGGGAACGGGTGGAGCTCGACCCCATGACAAGTGAGTCGTGAAACTCAACGACCAGTGTGTTAACCACTCAGCCGAGAGGTTAATGCACTAGTCTGTGAGTTTCAGGACTCACTTGCCATGGTTCAAACCCCCACCTGTTTTATGATTTGTTAGAACAAATTTTTAAAGGATACCAGAATAAAAGAACAAGTTACAAGAGGACGCAGTAAAAGCTACAACCGCTGGATTTTTAAAAATAGTAAGATATATTAAACACAAGATGGTACACTATGAGCATAGCTCTGCTGCTGTAACTACAAATTAATAACCACCGATGAGTAATAACTATAATTTACTAATGAATGGTGAGCAATGTGATCCAGTGTGTCATTTTAAGATACTAATTATAGGTCAGAGAAAAGGCAATAAATAAATAAAATATTTTTAGCTTGTTTACCTAATATATCATAAATGCCTCAAAATTTAATGTTCTCTGCAGTAAACAAAATGATTATTGCTGAGAAAAATGCAGTGCGTGTGTGGGGGAGAGAGATGGGGGAGGGGGAGAGAGGGTTGGAGAGAGAGTGAGAAACAGAAAGAGAAAGACAGATAAAGAGAATGAAAGAAAATGATAAAAGATAGAGATAAAAAAAAGGAGAGAAATAGAAAAAAAAAAGAAAAAATGAAAAAGGGAAAGCAATAAAAATGCTTTCAAATGAGTTGACGTAGGTAACAGCTCTTAGGTTGTCAATAAAGTTAGGAATCCTTAACTTGTAAATAGCTTGTCAATAAAGCTAGGGATCCTTAATCTAACCTTGTCAAACTCTGTGTGTGGGGAGAGAGAGAGAGAGAGAGAGAGAGAGAGAGAGAGAGAGAGAGAGAGAGAGAGAGAGAGAGAGAGATAGATAGAGAGTGATAGATAGAGATAGAGATAGATAGAGATAGAGATAGATAGAGATAGAGATAGATAGAGATAGAGATAGATAGAGATAGAGATAGATAGAGATAGAGATAGATAGAGATAGAGATAGATAGAGAGATATAGATAGACAGATAGACAGATAGATAGATATATAGATAAATAGATAAAGATAGAGACAGATAGAGACAGAGACAGATAGAGATAGAGATAGAGATAGAGATAGATAGAGAGAGAGAGAGAGAGAGAGAGAGAGAGAGAGAGAGAGAGAGAGAGAGAGAGAGAGAGAGAGAGAGAGAGAGAGACAGACAGACAGACAGAGAGACCTCAGTGGCAACATGCAGACCCCATCAACTTCCTAATGGAAAATATTGACTCCCTTCTGCTACAACACAACTGTCAACATATTATAATTGTTGGTGACCTCAACCAGCACCTTATACAGAGGGACTTTGATGACCTTCTTGCAGTGTTTGACATGAGAAACTTTGTTGATTTCCTTACTCATATCTCTGGCTCCTCCCTTGACCCAGTAGTGAGTGATCTGGCAGAAGGCATAGTCACTTGTCAACCCCTCGGCTACGTTGGATCGTCTGACCACAAGGCTGTTTTTACGACACTTAAGATCTCAACAGAATGAGGTGAGGAGTCCACACGCACAACCTGGCTATGGGAAAGAGGTAATTGGCCAGTCCTTCGCTCTGAGCTCGCCACCACCGATTGGAATGCTCTTCTCCAAGGGGATGTTGACAACCAAGTGAAAGCCTTCACTGGACACATCCTTAATCTACAACAAGAACACAATCCTCACCGGCAATATGTGATGAAGCCTTGGTTTGGTTTTCGTTGTAGAGAGGCTGCTACTGCTAAGTACAAAGCATGGAGAAGGTATAAGAGACATCCTACCACCTATAACAGGAACTTGCACACGCAAGCCTGTAGGCATATGGGTGACGTTCAAAAGTGGGCCATTGCTAAATAGGTGGACACTAAAAGAAAGTTAGCATCAGGTAGGGTAGGCTCCAAAACCTGGTGGTCCCTGGTCAAGGACAGACAAGGTTATCTGCCTGATGAGCTCATTCCACCTCTAAATCGACAGGATGGGACCACCTCTTCTAGTAGTCAAGAGAAGGCGGACCTCTTTGCTGAACACTTTGCTACCAAAATGCAAGTTCCTGATCCAGCAAGGGACCCTCCTTGGCTAGCTGCAAGAACTGTGTCAAAACTGTCAGTGGTGACAATAAGGCAGGAGGAGGTGCATTTCCTTCTTAAATCGCTTGACCAAGAAAAGGATGTGGGCCCAGACAAGTTGAGCTCAAGATTGCTGAGAAGATGTGCAGACCAGCTAGCAGCACCTCTAACTCGCATCTTTCAGCACTGCCTAGTACAGTGTAAATGGCCCTCTATGGAAAGAGGCAAATGTAGTCCCTGTTCACAAAAAAAGAAGAGCAGAGCAGAAATCAGTAACTACAGACCAGTGTCACTCCTGTCAATCACTGGTAAGATCCTTGAGACAATAATCTCAAGACAAATGACAGAGTTTTTTGACTACCACTCACTACTTTGTGATCGTCAATATGGCTTCAGGAAAGGTTACTCTGCTGCTGATCTGTTGTTAAACCTCCACTAAGTGGCACCAGTCACTGGATGAATCCAAAGTCAGCTGTGTGGTAGCACTGGACATTGCTGGCGCTTTCGACCGGGTGTGGCATCAGGGCCTCTTAGCAAAACTTCAAGCACTGGGAATTGCCGGCTCTACGCTATGTCTCCTCAGTGATTACCTTCATGGTAGATCTCTAAGTGTAGTTCTCAATGGAACGGAATCAGCAAGACATCCTATTGGGGCAAGTGTTCCACAAGGAAGCGTGCTGGGTCCATTGTTATGGAATGTCTACTTCAATGACCTTCTTCATCTCATCCCAGAATCACATGCATATGCAGACGACTGTACACTGACATTCACTTATCCAAGAGAAGAAATGCCAGCTGCTCTAAGATACATCAATTACCAGCTGAGAGCTATATCAGCTTGAAGAAATAGATGGCAAGTAACATTTGCACCTGAGAAAACGCAAATGATGATCGTCTCTAGGCACCATGATGGTAATGCTGGTGCAGTAGTAAGGATGAATGGGAGGGTGTTGGCACCTAGAGAAGAAGTTGATATCCTTGGGGTGAAATTTGACTCCAAACTAACCATGAAGAACCATGTTGTAAATCTTGCAAACAAGGCAGCCAGGAAGCTTACAGCACTTTGCCATATCTCGCATCTGCTTGACAGTAGGGGTTGCAAGATCCTGTACGAGGCGCGAGTACGCTCACACCTTGAGTATGCTCCACTTTCTTGGTTTGCCTGCCCCCCCTCTCATCTGCAACTGCTTGACAGAGTAGAGAACAGAGCAAGACGTCTCATCGCTCGCCTGGATCCATCCTGGATAGATCTGTCATTTCAGCAGAGCCTTCAACATAGGAGGGATGTGGGTGGCCTTACTGTTATGTACAAGGCCAATATTGCCAAAATACCACACTTGGATCCACTTCGAGGACAGCGTGAAACAAGCTTTTATGCCACAAGATGGGCAGAAAGCAGCAACTTCACTCTGGCTGTACCCTTCTCCAGAACATCACTCCATCTGAGATCATACATACCCAGGATGACTCGAGTATGGAACACATTCGTACAGCATAATGATGCCAACGAGATAAAGTCAGTTGATCAGATGAAAATGCTGGCCCACAGATGGCTCCAACTTCATCCTGTTCCCTACTTGTATGTCTCTTAACAATAAAAATGCTTTCAAATGAGCTGATGTAGGTAACAGCTCTTAGCTTGTCAATAAAGCTAGGGATCCTTAACCTTGTCAAACCCTCTGTGTGTGTGTGTGTACTCACCTAGTTGAGGTTGCGGGGGTCGAGTCCGAGCTCCTGGCCCCGTGTGTGTGTGTGTGTGTGTGTGTGTGTGTGTGTGTGTGTGTGTGTGTGTGTGTGAGAGAGAGAGAGAGAGAGAGAGAGAGAGAGAGAGAGAGAGAGAGAGAGAGAGAGAGAGAGAGAGAGAGAGAGAGAGAGAGAGAGAGAGAGAGACAAATTCATCATTCAATACAGAATGAAAAAAATGTCACTAAGAGGTTAGCTAGGCATCAGGGCAAAAACACTGATGCAAAGGATACAAGTGACACTAGAACACCACATAGGACAATCTTGTGACACCAGAACACCAACACCACATAGGATAATCTTGTGACACCAGAACACCACATAGGACAATCTTGTGACACCAGAATACCACATAGAGCAATCTTGTGACACCAGAATACCACATAGAACAATCTTGTGACACCAGAACACCACATAGGACAATCTTGTGACACCAGAATACCACAGGACAATCTTGTGACACCAGAACACCACATAGGACAATCTTGTGACACCAGAACACCACATAGAACAATCTTGTGACACCAGAATACCACATAGAACAATCTTGTGACACCAGAACACCACATAGGACAATCTTGTGACACCAGAACACCACATAGAACAATCTTGTGACACCAGAATACCACATAGAACAATCTTGTGACACCAGAACACCACATAGGACAATCTTGTGACACCAGAATACCACATAGGACAATCTTGTGACACCAGAATACCACATAGAACAATCTTGTGACACCAGAACACTACATAGGACAATCTTGTGACACCAGAATACCACATAGAACAATCTTGTGACACCAGAATACCACATAGGACAATCTTGTGACACCAGAACACCACATAGGACAATCTTGTGAAATCAGAACACTGCATAAGACAATCCTGTGACACCTGAACACTGTATAAGATAATCTTATTTATTCTAGGTGACAATCAAAACTAGAGTTTTGTTAGTGGTGTCCAAAGGTTAGATAGATTCTTTTTCTCTTTAGAACTATGTAGTGGATATAGGACCCAAATGTTTACAATGGGAAGTGCAAGTGAACATTACAGGTGCTCCTCAACTTATGATGGGGTCATGTTCCGGTGAATCCGTCGTAAGCTGAATATATCATAAACTGAATGTGAGTATGACATGATAAATAAATAAATAAATAAATAAATAAATAACTACTGTCAATGAATAAGTAAATAAATAATTCCTGTAACTAAATATCTATATTGAAAAGTAAATAAATAAATAAAAGTTTATCCTATCAATAAATATGTGGTACTGTACAGTACAAACGTGCATCATTATTGCACCATCATCAAGTTAAAATATTGTAAAGCAAGGAGCATCTGCACATAGATAAGGAACTCTGTGTCCCAATCATGGATTTTGAAAAAGTACATAATAGGGTGGATAGGGAGCAATATAACAGATGGTGAAAATGAATGGCATAGATAGTAGGTTATTAAAAACAGTCAAGAGTTTTTATACCAAAAAATAAATTCCAGATTAGGGCATGTAGAAAATAGGGAACTATTTTTCTTGAAAAGTAGATCTTAGACAAGGATGGGTGAGGTCACCATGGTGGTTCAAAATACTGTATTTAAAGATGAGGGTTGTAAAAGAAGTACAGTGTATATATATACTAGGGTATTGGAGAAAGGTGTGTGATTGACGGATAATGAGCCTGATAAAAAGTGGCATTTGTCACAGGTGCTCTCTGTAGATAACAGTTCTTTTGGAAGATTCTGGAGAAAAGTTACAAAGGTTGGTGGAGGAGTTTGGAAGGGTATGTAAAAGAAGGAAATTAAAAGTAAGCATAGAAAATAACAATGTGAAAAAATGACAAAAACATTTAGGTAATGAAGAAATGAATATCAGATTGGAGGAGGGAGCATGGAAGAAGTGAATGTATTTAGTCATTGCTGAAAATTTCCAGCCAAGACAGGACTCGCAGCAATGGTTTCAAGTTGGAAAAATTCAGATTCAGGAAGGATATAGGAAAGCACTGGTTTGGTAATAGAGTTGTGGATGAGTGGAACAAACTCCCGAGCACAGTTATTGAGGCTAAAACACTGTGTAGTTTTAAAAATAGGTTAGATAAATACATGAGTGGGTGTGGGTGGGTGTGAGTTGGACCTGATTAGCTTGTGCTGCTGGGTCTGGTGCCGTGCTCCTTCCTTGAGTGGAGGTGACCAGACTGGGTGGGTCATTGGGCTAATCCGAGGGGAGGGGACACGGGTCAGTAGGTCTGTTGCAGTGTTCCTTCTTTCTTATGTTCTTATGAATAGTATGCAGATAATTAGGAGAGCAAACATTAGAAGACAGTCTCTTGTTACAAATTCAGAGGATGGAAGAGGAGTGGTTGAGGTGGTTTGGCTATTTAGAAAGACTGAAAGAAAAGGATGACAAAGAGGGTGTATAAATCTGGGCTGGAGGAAAGAAGGGGTTAAGGTCATCCCAGGAATGATTAGAGAGAAAGGGTAAAGGAGGTTCTAAGTGATAAAGGCTTGAAAATCGAGCAGGTTTGTGTGAGCATGTTAGAGTGCAGACAAGTCAGACTGTAATCAAGGTAACATTTATGAAGTGATTCAGAGAAACCTGTCTACCAGACTTGAGTCCTGGAGGTGAGCAGTACAGTGCCTGCACTCTGAAGGAGAGGTGAGAATGTTTTTGCTTTTGTCTAAATTGTGATGTTTATGCACTTCTGGCAAAATAGCTCCTGAATGAGTGATGATGTTTTCTTTTTTCTCAGAGTGTGAGATGGATGATGTGGTTTAAAAAAATCCAGTTGTTGATAAAAGTAGCACTGTAACACTAATAAATCTAACTGAACTAGCGAGACAATGTTAATTTTATCTTTTATTTTTTTAAAGGGAAGAAATTAAAGTTGTATTACTGGTATTTTTGACTTATCAAAGAACACTAGGAGATATACCAGCAACTAAAGGAGATTCCTGAATAGCCTGCAAATCCACTAAACATTTGCAACAGACATACATATGACATATAAAAAAGTACAGATATATGGCATCTTGAAAATGTTTCTATTTTTAAATTCTGAAGATTTACAGGATCTGTTAAGAAAATTAAAATATACCAACATAGGCCAAATAAAATAACTGGTAAGCTATGAAGAAAAAATGATGAACTAGTAATGCAGATAAATTCCATAAAAATATATTTTAAGGAAGAACATGATAGACAGGCAAACAAATTCCACAGAAATTATAAACATGGGTAAATAACACAGGAAAAGAAGTAAGTGGTACTTAAGGTACTATGCAATACAAAACAGAAAGTGACAAGTCAAAACCAGATAAGCCAGAAAACAGACACTCAACAAATTGAGACTACCTCTTGCAAATAAAGAAATTAACCAGTGCTATCAGTGTAGTCAATAAAAATGAAGAACTGATGAAAAAATAAATGAGATTAGGGACAGGACCACCTGAGCTGTCATAAATGCAGAGACTAGGACAATTATAAATAATTCAAAGTTACTAAAGGAAACTGTCAATCAAGATAAAAAGAGTTATTTTTTCAGTTCTAATGAAAAAAAAAAAAAAACAGATACAGAGACTGTCGAAAACCTAAATAGTGGAAGTGAAAAAAAATTATATGGAGAAAGAAAATTGTACCCTCTTGTTCAATGGTACATAAAAATAAATAAAGTACTCTGTAGATAGAAATCAAACTAAAACTTAAGTAAAAAAATTAAACAGAGACAAATTCATTCATCAAAATTATACCGTATATAAAAACATAACTATCTAAAAAATACTTAAATTAGTGTATTATTGTGCCTACTACATATACAGAACATTAAACTCCAATATAAACCCTCCACTTAAACTTTTCCTTGATAGCTACAACAGAATGCACAGTCACCATGCAAGGCATAAGGCACTCTTCGACATTCCTAGTGTCAGCCTCACACTATGCAAAAATGCAATGCACATAAAGGGCCTGAAGATCTGGAATTCACTACCTGAACCGGTAAAGGATCCCCCGACTACTTATAAATTTAGGACTTTGCTTAAAAATCATCTCATCTCTCAATACTAATCAAACCAACCAAAGCAACTTCTAATCAGTTATTATATGACCTCTAGTCTATTAAACATCTGCCAATCCATGTAATATTACTGCTTGAACCATTAATTGTAATATTGTTTTTATTATGTGCAACTTCAAGATTAATATTTATAAACCTCCACCTTGACTACCTCGCATTAGTATTAAGATTAAATAAAGATTTTAATAATAGTTAATCACGCTTAACTTGTCTAGATTTAACTAGTTATTAAGTATTAGGATTAGTCTGCCCAAAATGCCCCGGCATGATAGTGGCTTCCTTTGTACTTAGCACACCAAAATTGTAATTACACATTGTAACCTTTACAAAGAAATAAAATCTTTATCTTTTATCTTTAACAAATATTAATAAATGAGAATAAATCTGACATAGCGAGGCTGAGAGCTGAAATCAACTTAGAAAAACATATAATGAATGAGGTGGCATTTGAAGGCCAAAGAGAAAAGATGCTTCATACTGGGTATAATCCATAACTGTCCATAATGGCATCTTACCCATTATAATTATTTCACTATCATAACTTGCATAAAACTACATAGATTATATTAACTACTAAATATTTAACTTAGAGTTAAATTTAAAAATAAATAAATACAAACTGAATATTTGGAAAAAACATTTGACTGCTTGCTTCTGACACTAGCAATCCACTGGTACTTTTGTTAGCTGTGAGAACTACATTAGCCCTGGCTGGCTTCTGCATCCCTTAATAGGTTCAGAATGTTTTCATTGTCTTGGCTACCTAAAAGAACCAGTTTTCCGGATTTAGTACCACAATATACCATTAGAGAGTATCTGGAGGTTAAATATTTTCCTCTCATACCAATAATAATGCATCTCAAGCTCACAGCATTGGTTGACCTTTGCTATTTATTCTAGTAAGTTTGATTTATTGCCTCTATTTGAAACATGACTTCTGACAGTCCACAGAGGCAGCTAGAAGGGTTTTCCTTGACTTTGGCAAAGTCAACTGGACAAGATGGCACCTTGTCCAGCTGTTTTGCACTAGTTGCCAATTGATGATACAGAGTTGGTAGAGAGAGCTGGCCACAATAAGTAATGATGTACTAGCAGAGGCAAAAGGAGGCTTACACTAGAGAACTAAAGCTTGAGATATTCCCAAGTGTGACCTAGAAGAGATGAGTATTTAGTGTAGGAGAGTGTGGCACTGTGTTCCTAGTGGCCAACCAAGGCACAGGCAACCAAGGTACAGGCAACTAAGGTCCAGGCAACCAAGGCACAAGCAACCAAGTACCAGGCAACCAAGGCACAGGCAACCAAGTACCAGACAACCAAGTACCAGGCAACCAAGGCACAGGCAACAAAGTACCAGGCAACCAAGGCACAGGCAACCAAGTGCCAGGCAACCAAGGTCCAGGCAACCAAGGCCCAGGCAACCAAGTACCAGGCAACCAAGGCACAAGCAACCAAGTACCAGGCAACCAAGGCACAGGCAACCAAGTACCAGGCAACCAAGGACCAGGCAACCAAGTACCAGGCAACCAAGTGCCAGGCAACCAAGTACCAGGCAACAAAGGTACAAGCAACCAAGTACCAGGCAACCAAGGCACAGGCAACCAAGTACCAGGCAACCAAGGACCAGGCAACCAAGTACCAGGCAACCAAGGCACAGGCAACAAAGTACCAGGCAACCAAGGCACAGGCAACCAAGTGCCAGGCAACCAAGGACCAGGCAACCAAGTACTAGGCAACCAAAGCACAGACAACCAAGGACCAGGCAACCAAGGACCAGGTAACCAAGGACCAGAAAACCAAGTGTCAGGCAACCAAAGCACAGGCAACCAGAACCAGGCAATGAAGGACCAGGAAACCAAGGACCAGGAAACCAAGGACCAGGCAACCAAGAACCAGGCAACCAAGAACCAGGTAACCAAGAACCAGGTAACCAAGGACCAGGTAACCAAGGCCCATGCAATCAAGGACCAGGTAACCAAAGACCAGGCAACCAAGGCACAGGCAACCAAGGACCAGGCAACCAAGGACCAGGCAACCAAGGCACAGGCAACCAAGGACCAGGCAACCAAGAACCATGTAACCAAGGACCAGGTATGATTTTTATATTTCAAAATCAGTGAACATGAATAAGAAGAATTTAAGACAATAAAATAAGAGTATTGGAAGACCATCTGAAAAGAACCCCCAAGGACCCCAATGGAAACCCAAGGACCCCAACGGAAACCCAAGGACCCCACTGGAAATGAGAGACTCGTCTGACTTTTTTGGGTTATTCTAGGTAATCTACACATATGCTGCTAGTATGATAAATTATGTGACTGTATTTACGTATACTTGTACCTGAATAAACTTACTTACAGATTTCCTGTTCTATATAAACATATAACACATGATGACTCACTGATGTATCAGTAGTACAGATATTTTGACATGTACACTTTTTTTTTTTTTTTGAATACTGGACCTCCACATAATGCTCTCAAAACTGAATGGTGTAAAAAAAAAAAAAATGCTTGAACTTAAGAGGAAATGGAGTCTATGAAATCACTGTCATGGGTATTATCTCAGTCCAAACATATTAGACTGCATTAGTCTTTGCTGGGCTATGATGGATGATTATTTCTAAAATTCAATCATTCTAACAGGATGAAATAGGCAGTAAAATTAAATTTCATTCAATTATTTCCCCATCATCTAATATGTACAATGAGTTTTAGAGTGGCAAACAATGGTATTTTTATGATTGTGACCTATGGAAACAATTTCTTACAAATACTAATCCACAGGTACAAACACTCGAAGTAGATTTTGAAGTTGAATTTACAGATTTGTTAGTTTTCTATCAAATGCTTTGAATTTTATATACTACGTTTATTTTATGATTGTGTAGTGGCCTCATATTTATTTAGTAGAGACTGGTTAAGAATTACAAAATTAATTTTATAAATTTTAAGCTGAATTCCATCAAATGATTTTTTCCACTTTTATTTTTTAATCAAATGCATTGATATTTTATATATACATATACATGTTATGCATGTGTGCTGGGCTGGCATGCTTTCTCCATGCATTTTTTAATCGAATATACCGATATTTTGTAAATGAAAATTTTATGCACACATGGTGAGTATATATTTTTTGGAAAATATTAGTGAAAATATAGAGTGATAATTAGGATTAGTCTGCCTGAAATGCCCAGGCATGCTAGTGGCTTTCTTTGTAATTAATATTTTATAATATGCAAACTAATTGTAACCTTTGCAAGGAAATAAACGTTTTAATTTCATTTTCATTGTGTTGGTTGATGTGAATAGAGGCAGTGAGTCTTATATATGACAGCCAGTGTGTTGCTGTAGCAGTTACTAATATAAGTGTGCAAAGATGTCTATTTCCCTCATATTATTTCATATTGAAAAAGCACATTATTTAAACTATTGAACTGAGTAAATTTTTTTTCAATAAACCGGCCGTCTCCCACCGAGGCAGGGTGACTCAAAAAAGAAGAAACATTTACACCATCATTCACTCCAGCACTCTCTTGCCAGAGGGGTGCCGATACTACAGTTCAAAACTGTGTAAATAATCCTTTCTTTACTTTACTGATTTCTATGAAAAAATAGGTTCAAGGTTCCAAGTATCCCAGGTACAAACTATATGAATACAATCTGTATGTGTACGTTTGAAAGGCCACTCTAAGTTTTTCCTTTGTATTATCATATTCAAGGAAGCACTAAACCTGTAGAGAGGTGGTCATACAGTGTCTGGTAAGTAACCAGACTTGATTCTGAGGGTAATGCTAATTCCTTGGGTCAAAAGTCCTTCACCAGCATTAAGGCACTCCTTCCTAGCCTGGAAAGGGTATTTTGCTAATAAATTTATTTGCTATGTTAGAAAAATTTGAGACTTCTGAAAAGGGCACTAGTAGAGATGAGATGATGTAACCAAACAAACCTAATTCTCAAACTTATGCTGAATATATATTAAAGATGAAGTGATAAAAAAATGATGAATGACACCATTGGTTCTGCAGGTTACTGCGTTTGCTGCTACAATGACACCATTGGTTCTGCAGGGTATTGTGTTTGATGCTACAATGACACCATTGGTTCTGAAGGTTACTGTGTTTGATGCTACAGTGAGTTTATTTCAGGTGTCATGACACTAAATACCCTCAGTCTTGAAATAGGCTCAACTTGGTTTAACTTTGTAAATAGCTTTAGAAAATATAAGACTGCTTCTTCACCCTAAGTGCAAGAACCTTCCTGAAATTTCTTGTAATGGGAATATGCCAATTAGCATCCTTTAGAGGTATGGATGTCATCCACATAGCTTGACAAAGGACCCAATGCAGTGACAAGGTAGTAATCACCCTGAAATGAAGAACAAGAATCAGCATATTTAGATATATTATCATAAGAAACACTGTTCCTTCATCTGACCCCTTGGAAGAACAATAATTAAATAAGGAAGACAACAGCTTCTCAATTTGTGTTTGCATTCACTTGTTTCTGGAGCATTTTTAACATACTTCATGATATTTGATCTAGGGTTGCTCTACCTAACTTGGAATTTAGGGAAAAAGTGGGTATCTGGGCAATTTTAAGGACAAGCCCTCTAAAACAAATTCAGACCCCATGGACTCCTGGCCTATGTACGGCAGAACTGCCTTAGCCTGCCTCAAACTGAGTAAAAGCCATTAATTCTTGGAAGCATTTGCCAAGCATAAATATTTTACTTTAAATGGGACAGTCTTTAAGGGACCTTTAAAATGGGATTGTCTAACTCTAAGGAAAAGCTTCCTTAGGAAAAAAAGAGAAAAAGACAAGAAAGATTAAGTCTTGTTGTTTAAAGGTAAACAAATATGTACTGTATTTTTTTATTAAGCCTTTTGAAAAATGGGCCCAACAGCAAAGCTGACATTTCCTTCCCAGAGAAGCCTATCTAAATCATGGTCTAAAGGGAAATTGGAAGTTAGGGACATGGGGGAAAACCTGCTTATGTGAAAATATGCATGCTTTAAAAAGGGTCAAGCTAATGACCTAATGATACAGTACTTAAAAAATTCTAAGGATCCTAGAATGTTGCAGAGGCCTTTGAGGTTAGAACTAGCACAATTTTCTATGAAAGACAAAAGGGTAAATAATTGCACTAAAAAGCCATAAAACGAGCATCAGTTAGTCTTTTGAGCTAAAGCCTCATTACTACTAATGGTCCTAAGCAGTGTCCAAAACAGATAAGGCTATGGATATGAATGTTTTGAGGAAAAGGGGACAGCTCTAAAACATTCAGAAACGTGATGCAAAAGTGAATCTATCAAAGCAAAAGCAAAGTACTTGGCCTTTTAATTCAGATCCTGATTGAGGAAAATTGTCTATCCTTAAGAAAAATTCCATCAAATTAATTTGTTTCTCAAATCTTATCTTTTAGAGTTACAGATTTCAGATGAAAACATTAAATATACTATTTTAATCAATATTTCACTGTTACTTGTACTGTATATGTATGAATATTCAGCCAAAAAAAAAAAAATGTAAACTATTAATCTAAACTTGGTATCTTCAGACCCTTCTTTATTACTGGACCATATCACCAGTCTAGCATTTAACAGAAAAAGTCCAGATGAAAGGAGGGTGAGGCAAATGTTGAGAAGAGTATTATGTGAATTTTCATCCCATGTGTACATGGAATATCAATTCACAACAAAACCACATTTTGGAGATAAATCTTTAGACAATTTAGCTCCACTTTGTGGGTTGACTGTAACCTGTTCAGCCATGGAAGTGTGGCCTTTATTCTTCTTTACAGAATATCAACTTACTATGACAATATGTTGACTCTGGATTGCAATTCTACATCTGTTCTGCATGCTGGAGACTGTATTGAGGAAGATACTTAGGTAATGAGGGTTAGAAGGTGTTATACACAAAAGGCAATCCACTGGTATCTTTTATGTGTGAGTCACTAGAAGCAGGAAGCAAATCACTGGGAAGTGTGTGTGCTTCACTCACACAAATACATTTATTATCAAGTGTCAAGTTGCATATATATAATACACAGAGTGAAAATGATAGGAGAGGAAGGGAAATAGCAACACTGAATGCTTTAAGCTCAGGAGGCCCTGCCACTTGCAATGCTCAGCAGTTTAATTGTAGCAGGGCAACATTTGTTCAAAATATTTGTTCAAAAGAGAATTATTCCTTGCTGTAATGTGTATGGTTATAATCAACATAATGGCATTAATGGCTTTGGTTCAATATAAAACAAATATTATGCTCTACCTTGCATGAGACATACAGATGATTATCATTTGTTGCAGGAACCAACCTTTTGCTGCAACCCTCAGAGCTATCATTCACAATGACAATCATGCATTATACTGTAATTACACAGTTCCCATTACCTCAAGCCCTACAACACTTATGTCAAGACAACTGGAAGAATATATACTGTACAGTGCATATATAGTTTTGAGGATTGAAAAATGCCTTTTCTCATATAGGAGTCAATGGCCTGGTTTGCAATGCTCTTGTCTCACACACTGAATGTCCATGGTTTGATCCCCGAAATATGTGGAAATACTGGGCTTGTTTCCTACACCTGCTGTCCCTGTTCACCTAAAGTAAGTCGTTAGTCAACTGGCGTGGGTCACATCCTGGGGGACAAGACTGAAGGATCCCAACAGAAAAGACAGGCAGTCCTCGATGATGTACCAACTTTCATGGGTTAGCCTGGAAGACTAACCTTCTGGGTTAAAAATCCAAACAAATCTTATGTTAACTAGAAATACTCATACCCTTCCTCCAACACGTACCACCTACTAGTAAGGTCACTTAGACACTTCTCACTTGGTGTGCCTCCCTCCACCTGAGTTGCTCTCTTTTTGCTGAATACCCCTTTTCTACAAATTTCCTCAGTCAGACCCAGTTGTGTGTGAGGCCAGATTACAACCCATGCAGAGACAGTTGTCATGAGGTGGTCTTCATGGGTCACCAAACTCTACACAGAATAATATTTTTTTACGGATTAATGGATTCTGATATTTCAATTTAAAATTCTACCACCAGAACCCCAAATCATGATGGAGTCAGCACCATAATATGAGCCAAATATTAAAAAAAAAAAACTTACCTTATTAGGAGCTAAGCTAATATTCCAGGAAGACTTAAGGGGCTAAAGAGCTCAGATGTGCATAGTGACTTACTCCTAATTTACATGCTATTCCAGAAGTTACAAATCAGTGGAAGCTGAATGTCCACAGGCAATGAACCTGACACACCCCTTGTGTTATGAGTTCAGACCTTGAGAGGAATCATGGTCTGACCACTGGTAGCAGAGGTGATAAATTCTAATACATACTTTAAAATTAGTGAAAGGTAGGTGGTCAGTCAGCCTCACTTGCTTTAGACACAGGTCAGACAAGGGTAAGCACGTAGTCTTTTAATGCCTCTACAGGGATGAGAATGAAGCTTCCAGGCAATTTTTAAATTGCAATATCTTTTGGAAGACAAGGCATCCAGAAACCTCACTCTTCTCCGACACCTCTGCAGCACTTGTGTCGTGCCCACCAAGCAACTGAGGCTATTGCCAAAGGGAAGACTTTTATGAGTGATGCACAAGTGGTGATTAACCCAAAAATAATGTGACATGGACCAGACTTACTTGAGCACCACCTCCAGCACTAATTTAGATTGATAAAGATATTATAAAAGTACTGTCTTAATGGTATTCATGATCAAATCATACTAGATGGAGAATCCTCTCTGATGCCAAGGTTGCCCCGAGGGTTCCTGTGTAGCAGACATAGCCATCCTCTCATATCTGGATGAGAAACTTTACCACCACAGACTCTAAAATTGGGATGTTACCTATGTCCAAGAAGATAGAAACTATAACGCTTCAAAATTGAAATGTTCAAATTCATTGTTTAAAATAACTCAATTGTACTTGATATTGTAAATTGTCAACAGTAACTGTTATTATTAAACCTATTATGGCTTAGATAGTCTTAAGTTAATTTTAAGCCTGCCCATAATGCTCTGCATACAAGGGAATTTCGACATGTACACCCAACTATAATACCTTGTACAACTATGTATCATGTCCTAATAAAAATTATTATTATTATTATTACATATCTGTTTAACCCATAAACGGTCCAAACATATATATACGTTCTTACCGCTAGTGCCCCAACTGTAAATAAACGTTTTATTTCTCCTGCCTTCAAATATGGCATGCTTGGCCTGAGATGCCTTGTTAGCATAGAATGGGTCACAACACTCAGTGTGCACTGTATTAAAAAATCTGGGACCACTTAGTACCTTGTGGGAGCACCAGTTCGAATGAGCGCCAGCTAGAGCAAACAGCGTGGCAAACACCTGGGATTCACTGATTTCATGTAGTACTAACTCCTATTTTAAGAGGAAAGTGACGTTGACCCCGAGTTCAGTGGCTTTGATTTGGATGTGGCCATAATTGGTCGAGGAAATAAAAAAAAAACCTCGATAATAACCCATGTGCAACATTTGTGCAACACCCTTTCAGAATATCTTATAACCTATGCCCTAAGTAAAGAGAAACAATTCTGGAATGTAATACTTGTTCAGCAAGCTGGCTGGCTGGACAGCTGCATGGCTGGCCGGCTGCTGGCGGCCTGGCTTCGTTTGTTTGTCAGTGTCTATCACTGTCTCTATCTTTGTCTCTGTCTATCTGTCTCTGTCTGTCTCACAGGTACACATAAATACAAATATACATAGTGTAAATTACCTAGGATAACCCAAAAAATCCAAACAAAGTGCTATACTCTGCTTGAAGATATGAGTAAACATGATTACGCAGTCTTGTGACTCTGAGACAGAGTTAGACAGATAGATAGACAGGGAGCCTGACAGACAGACAAATAGACAGACAGACATGTTTGTGTACTAGCGAAAACAAAGCGAGGGCCATGCTCATCAAATGTCACCTGTAATCTTATCAATTCTTATCACCGCACCCCTCGCTTATGCTCATCAAATGTCAGCTCTTATCATGTCATTGTCAGGGGTGGACTAAGGCTTATTTTTCATGCTTCAAGGTAACTTATTATTACGTATTATTATTATTCTCTTCTTCTCTTCTTCTCCTCCTCCTCCTTCTCCTCCTTTACTTCCACATATCCAAAACATTGCTGGGACCTATAAATACTTTGTATATATTCCAAGACAATAGTAAATGGCCAAGGCAGATGTAAATGTCCACCTGTCAGTGTGCTTGTGAAAATTTGAGTACAATTTCAGTACATAATAGTAGTATCAGAACAAAGATTGGTTATGAAATGACAAGAACTACTATAAATTGTAATTATCAGAACATAAAAATTATATAAAATAATATGAAAAATAGAAAAAAGGTATATCGGCAACAATTTTGCAAGCGGCAGGACTCGATGTTGCTGTCACGTGAGCATCCAGTGCCAACTTCTCAGCTTCATATCTCTGTAGCACTGATCTTAATTTTTTTTTATCCTATAACTCTTAGAAAAATGAGCTCTTAATTTTCATTAAAAAAACTATTTTTTTTATTTTTCAAAATAGTATTTGGGGCACTGGGGTAGTGAACGTATATATACGTTTGGACCGTTTACGGGTTAAAAAAGTCTCTCTCCTAAGAGAGAAATGAGCTCTTCATAATAAATATAAATGAAGTACAATGGCTTAAGCTTGCCTGAAATATAGGTAACTGGTTCGCAGAACCAATAGCCTGATGAATTAGACACTTGTGCAATAAAGCTTCTCCTCACTTAACGACAGAGTTCCGTTCCTAAGATCACGCCAGTGAACGAATTCGTCACTAAGTGAAGAGCATATTATAATGGTAGTAGGTTTGTGTCAACCATCTTTGATATTGTTTTAATGTCACCTTTGCACCATTTATAACATTTCTTGTATATTTTTAAATGTTTATACAGTAGTGTACTGTATACTATAATAAACAGAATAGAGGAAATCAGCTCTAATATACATAAATATGCATACTGGTCAGAGAGACTGTCGTAAGTCCGAGTGGTTGGTAAACAAGTACATCAATAAGTGAGGAGAGGCAGTACCGTGCTTGAGTATCTTTACTGAGGAAATGTTTTGCCACACAGTGGACTGAGGAAGCCACTAGTTAGTTAAACATTTCCACAATAAAGATACCTAAGTATTGCAGAAGTGTCTAATCTGCCTGAAATGCTCAGCATAACCATGAACTTTCTATATGCAATCAAGTGTCACCCATTTCTGTATAAACAATGTTTTTTTTTTTTTTTTCAACAAGTCGGCCGTCTCCCACTGAGGCAGGGTGACCCAAAAAAGAAAGAAAATCCCCAAAAAGAAAATACTTTCATCATCATTCAACACTTTCACCACACTCACACATTATCACTGCTTTTGCAGAGGTGCTCAGAATACAACAGCTTAGAAGCATATACGTATAAAGATACACAACATATCCCTCCAAACTGCCAATATCCCAAACCCCTCCTTTAAAGTGCAGGCATTGTACTTCCCAATTCCAGGACTCAAGTCCGACTATATGAACATAACCGGTTTCCCTGAATCTCTTCACTAAATATTACCCTGCTCACACTCCAACAGATCGTCAGGTCCCAAGTATCATTCGCCTCCATTCACTCCTATCTAACACGCTCATGCACGCTTGCTGGAAGTCCAAGCCCCTAGCCCACAAAACCTCCTTTACCCCCTCTTTCCAACCCTTTCGAGGACGACCCCTACCCCCCCTTCCTTCCCCTATAGATTTATATGCTTTCCATGTCATTCTACTTTGATCCATTCTCTCTAAATGACCAAACCACCTCAACAACCCCTCTTCTGCCCTCTGACTAATGCTTTTATTAACTCCACACCTTCTCCTAATTTCCACACTCCGAATTTTCTGCATAATATTTACACCACACATTGTCCTTAGACAGGACATCTCCACTGCCTCCAACCGTCTCTTCGCTGCTGCATTTACCACCCAAGCTTCACATCCATATAAGAGTGTTGGTACTACGATACTTTCATACATTCCCTTCTTTGCCTCCATAGATAACGTTTTTTGACTCCACATATACCTCAACGCACCACTCACCTTTTTTCCCTCATCAATTCTATGATTAACCTCATCCTTCATAAATCCATCCGCCAACACGTCAACTCCCAAGTATCTGAAAACATTCACTTCTTCCATACTCCTCCTCCCCAATTTGATATCCAATTTTTCTTTATCTAAATCATTTGATACCCTCATCACCTTACTCTTTTCTATGTTCACTTTCAACTTTCTAACTTTACACACATTCTCAAACTCATCCACTAACCTTTGCAATTTTTCTTTAGAATCTCCCATAAGCACAGTATCATCAGCAAAAAGTAACTGTGTCAATTCCCATTTTGAATTTGATTCCCCATAATTTAATCCCACCCCTCTCCCAAACACCCTAGCATTTACTTCTTTTACAACCCCATCTATAAATATATTAAACAACCATGGTGACATTACACATCCCTGTCTAAGACCTACTTTTACCGGGAAGTATTCTCCCTCTCTTCTACACACCCTAACCTGAGCCTCACTATCCTCATAAAAGCTCTTTACAGCATTTAGTAACTTACCACCTATTCCATATACTTGCAACATCTGCCACATTGCTCCTCTATCCACTCTATCATATGCCTTTTCTAAATCCATAAATGCAATAAAAACTTCCCTACCTTTATCTAAATACTGTTCACATATATACTTCAATGTAAACACTTGATCTACACATCCCCTACCCACCTTGAAGCCTCCCTGCTCATCCGCAATCCTACATTCTGTCTTACCTCTAATTCTTTCAATTATAACCCTACCGTATACTTTTCCTTGTATACTCAGTAAACTTATTCCTCTATAATTTTTACAATCTCTTTTGTCCCCTTTCCCTTTATATAAAGGGACTATACATGCTCTCCGCCAATCCCTAGGTACTTTCCCCTCTTTCATACATTTATTAAACAAAAGTACCAACCACTCCAACACTATATCCCCCCTGCTTTTAACATTTCTGTCATGATCCCATCAGTTCCAGCTGCTTTACCCCCTTTCATTCTACATAATGCCCCACGTACCTCCACCACACTTACATTCTGCTCTTCTTCACACCTAAAAGATGGTATACCTCCCTGGCCAGTGCATGAAATTACCGCCTCCCTTTCTTCCTTAACATTTAAAAGTTCCTGAAAATATTCTCATCATCTACCTAATACCTCCCTCTCCCCATCTACTAACTCCCCTACTCTGTTTTTAACTGACAAATCCATACTTTCCCTAAGCTTTCTTAACTTGTTTAACTCACTCCAAAATTTTTTCTTATTTTCATTAAAATTTCTTGACAGTGCCTCTCCCACTTTTTCATCTGCTCTCCTTTTGCACTCTCTCACCACTCTCTTTACCTTTCTTTTACTCTCCATATACTCTGCTCTTCTTATAACACTTCTGCTTTGTAAAAACCTCTCGTAAGCTACCTTTTTCTCTTTTATCACACCCTTTACTTCATCATTCCACCAATCACTCCTCTTTCCTCCTGCCCCCACCCTCCTATAACCACAAACTTCTGCCCTACATTCCAATACTGCATTTTTAAAACTATTCCAACCCTCTTCAACCCCCCCACTACTCATCTTTGCACTAGCCCACCTTTCTGCCAATAGTCGCTTATATCTCGCCCGAACTTCCTCCTCCCTTAGTTTATACACTTTCACCTCCCTCTTACTTGTTGTTGCCACCTTCCTCTTTTCCCATCTACCTCTTACTCTAACTGTAGCTACAACTAAATAATGATCCGATAAACAATGTATCATGTAGAAATAAACTGTGAATTTGAATCTGAAAATCAAATGTTTTGAACCCATGAATGAACCCTTGGCCGAGGTCTGAGACTTGTAATAAAAGAGAATCACTTCTTGTGTCATGATCAGTAAGGTTAAAAACCTGTGCAATACAGGAAACTTTGTAAAATATGTGGGCAGTTTTTCATATATATATTATATAAGATAATCTAAAAAACTAAAAAAAAAAAAAATGAAAAAATATGAGTACACTACCATTCCATGAAGTGAAGAATTTGTGATGTGAAGCTTAGTGATGTACAGTACATTGATATATAATATTCAAACATTTCACTGTAGCAATACAGCTCAACTTATCAACAAAATTTGTTACTGGTGTTTCAACTTACAAATAAGCCATTTGTTACCCTGAAACTATTATCCCCTAAAAAATGATAGTAAAACAGGAGAGTCAAGCATCGCATATGTTTGTCAATGCATATCAACATTCATTAAGCAATTATTTTTTAAATATTAAGCATTTTGTACCTCATTCATAAGTTGAATCAGAGTAAGCTGGAATGTTATACATCGAGGGCCCTATTGCTACTGTATTCTGCAATAATAGAATACTGTACGTACTTCTATATGATATCTACTGTTTGTTTTTTCACAGGTACCTACTGATTACACTAAACATAAGGTGATTAGCATTTTATGCACTAAAACCTCTGAATCCAGTACATGTAAGCCAGAATAACTGTTGTCATGACCAGTTTTAGGGAATTAGCCACACTACTTTCACAAGTGTCTTTAAATAGTCTTAAAAAAATCCTGCTGTGATGTCAATATCTCAGAGCAGCTTATCACAAATACCACTGGCATAAACTAATAACAAGAACCCTACACTGTATATGTATTTCAGGTGTGTAGTAGTCTCTGAATTATATTTACAAGAAGTGCTAAGCCCATGTGAGCTTTTCAGCAATTAAAAAAGCGTAATTGTGTGAAATGCTGGAGCCTTGATCTCCTTTTGGGACTTAACCCTTTGACATGAGAAATCCACTGGTTTCACAAAAGTGAGTTTTTTAGACCCCTATATTATGTTTATGGTACTAAAGGTTATGTCCTAGAGTGAGACAAGGCGTGTGTTCTGAAATGCCCATAAAGCTGGCCTCAATTGATTTCCTAAGTAGTATAAGAATTGTTGACTATGAAGAAACTGAAAATTCTGAAGACATAATCTGGACACTGTAACTTAGTCTTCTTGTCTGGCAAGTCCTTAACTTGTTGAAGCAAATGTTTGCTGACGACAACAACCCTCTGATTAGTTATATCTGAACCAGTCATTAAATAATGTTATTAATTATGCCTTGTGCCACAACTACTGACAGCATGAATGAGAAGTTCTCATGTGCACAACTCAATAATTGTGATGAACTGTTGCATGAATAATTTATGTCTTTTAAAGCCTCAAATTTATCAAGTTGAAGATTCCCAGCAAAGATGGGGTAAAGTGTGGTGCAAGACTATGTGTTTGTGGGGGTAGGTTAGGTTAGGTTTGTCATGAAACAGGACAAGTGTGTCTTGATGTGGGTCTTAGTCATATGATGACCCACAGCTGGAGCTTGTGGTCATCCAACTGAGACCTTCTGCTGGCTTATCAGTCCACCCCTTTAAAAATTATGGTTATGATTATAATAATTTGCTTTTTTGTGGGTAATAGTTGTAAAACGTAAGTGATGTACTCACACGTTAAGCTTGGCAGCAGACAAAGTCATTTGAAACTGACCAGTTAGTTTAAAGATGCCTAAAGTATTTGGTTAGTACATGATGTCAACCATCCATATGCTAACCCAACACTGCTTCACCTTATTGTCCAGACGAGAAGCAGTGTTTATTGCATGTTACCATGGCCCATTCAGAGTCGGATATATGTAACTCTCGAATCATTCATCATTACTTGAATGTTGAAGGATTTAGCCCTGTTTCTGATTTACTGAACCTAGATTAAAACATAAACTTACTTGCCTGTTTGTATGATCTAGGTGCTCTTTGCTTTGATCTACATATGTGTTTATCTATCAAGAAGAGTGTATAGTGGTACCTCGAGTTTCAAACAGCTTCCAACTCGAACAATTATGTAACTGTATTTTTGTAAGTGCATTTGTAAGTGTATTTTTGGGAGTCTGAAACAGATTATTGTGAGATGCAGATGGAGTGACACAGAGTGAGTCAAATTCGATGGGTTGGCGGCGCTGGTGCGCCGCCTGTAGGTGAGGCGGAGAAACGTGTGTAAACAAAGAGAGCATGAGGCGGAGAAACGTGAGTGTAAACAGAGAGCGTGAGGCCGACGGAACACATATTACCTCCTTAATACGTAAGTTAATAGTCACGTATTCGGCCATCCATACTGTGCCAGTCAATGATATATCAGGGCTAGGAGGTACAACGTGTACTCACAACGTCAGGTTGTGCATCCTAATTTGTGTGTTTTGTCTCTTTGCAGCTAGGAGCATTCATTATGTTGTACCTGAATAAAGGATTACCAACACACACCCGAATGTCTCTTTGACCATGCTCCTAGGTATTAACTTACGTACTACATGGGCTAAGGAGCTGGTGTGGTAGCCTGTCCAGGCATACCTGGTGGTGATGGGAGTCTCGTTGAATTGTGAGGCGGCAGGATGTACAGTGTTGAAGACGGCAGAGGACATGCCAACATGCATTGCACTGATGCAGCTACATCAGAAGAATGTGCATGACACCAGGGACACACGACAGAAGCCGCCCAAAATCAACCGCCCAACACTACAGCAAGGCATCGGTGAAGATGATTGGGCTGCATTTACCCGCTGGTGGGAGATGTTTTGAAATGGGACTGACCTAACACCCAATCAAATCACCGCTCAGCTCCTGGCCTGCTGTGAGCCTGAGTTAGAAGCTGCATTGTTCCGGGAAATGCCAACAAAAGCCAGCAGCCCTGAGGCAGCGGTCTTAGACGCCATGAAACGTCTCACAGTGGTGAGTGTGGCACTAAGTGTGCAACGTGCAGCACTGCTTCAGATGAAGCAGGAACCAGGGGAGCACGTCAGGCAGTATGTGGCGAGACTACACGGGTTGGCCAATGTCTGCCAGTGGACCAAAACTGGGACCTGTAGGGTGGCCACCTGCTCTGGCACCATCGCCACAGACTACACCAAAGATATTGTCAAACTGGTTCTCTTAACCGGTCTGGCAGATGATGACATCAAGAAGGAGGTCCTTGGGATGACAGACATTGACACACGGACACTGAATGAAACTGTCAGTCTTGTAGATACCAAAGAAACCGCTGCCCGTGCCATGGCGACTGAGAACCTATGGGTGGCAACCAGCGGCTACAAAAAGATGGTCCGTGGGCGCTGCAGCCAGGCGTCACCAGCGCCCACAGAGGATCATGGTGAGCAGGCCCAGATGAGACACAAGATACGCTGCCAGTGTGGTTCTCTCACCCCCCAGTTTGGTATGGTGAGAGGCAAACTCAAGGAATTCACATTGTGTCTTGGATGCTGGAAAAAGAACAACCCACGTCCCCATAAGTTGTCTCCACCATCTTCCAGTGGGTCGGTGGAGGCACTGTTTCACTATGTGGCTACCGCCGAGATAGGCTCCTGCGCGAGTGGGGCTCTACCTCATCCAACGCTATCTTTAACAGTAGCTGTGGATGGCAAGGCCTACGACATGGTGAAGACACCATGTCCACCACGGCAGTCAGCCCGTATCTTGGCCATCACCGACTCTGGTGCACAGACCTGCCTTATGGGGCTGCGGCCCCTCAAGAAGCTGGGCTTATGCCAACGGCACCTCACCCGTGTCTCCACACGCATTCTGGCCGCGAATAACGTGGAGATAAATGTTCTGGGCGCTGTGTTCCTCATGCTGTCCAGTCGCAACACACAAGGGGAGCAACTCAAGACATCTGCGGTGGTCTATGTTACGGATTCCACTAGCCAGTTTTACCTGAGCTGAGTTGCATTGGAACAGCTGAAGGTTATCGGACCTGACTTCCCAAAATTGGCGCGACAGAAACTGGTGTGTGTGGGAATGTGGCGAGTACATATACCAGCCCCACCATGGCAAAATGCAGGTGCCCACAGTGCACAGCACTGCCTCCCCATCCCTCCAGTCTGCCCATAGCACCATCACTTGAGTCCACGGCTGAGATGAAGGCCTGGCTCTTGGAGAGGTATGCTTCGTCGACCTTCAACATATGCTCACACCAGCTGCTCCCTGCGATGACGGGCCCCCCAGTGGAGATTCGGGTTGGCCCAGGGGTGCAACCAGTGGTGACCAGATGACCCCCAAACATCCCAGTTCACTGGCAACAGGAAGTGTCAGACCAACTGGATAGGGTCGTGGCGCTGGGCGTCATAGAGTGAGTGCCTCCAAACACACCTGTAACTTGGCTCCACAGTATGGTCCTGACACCCAAGTAGGATGGCACACCCCGTCGTACAGTGGATCTGCAACTGCTAAACCGCCACAGTGTACGGGAGACCCATCACACCATACCACCCATTAAACAGGCGAAGGCCGTCCCACCTAATACGTTCAAGACCATCACAGACGCATGGAACGGCTTTCACTCCATTGTGCAATCGGCGGTTCCTGCGCCACATTCAGGGGCTGGCCAATGCCAACCAGCCCTTGCCACCACCACACCCTGTTCCCCTGCCTCCCGACACCCTACCCCCCAGCATGTAGTGCGGCACAGAGCAGTGAGCGGTTTCAGGCACCCAGTGGCGACGTAGCGACCACACCCCCACAGTCGCACAACACAGAGACAACCCCGGAGCCACCCATGGAACACGCAGATCAGGCACTCCCACAGGCACAAGAGCCAGCACCCAGCCAGACCGTTGCACAACACACTCCCATATCGCCACCTCCAAGACCACGCAGAGATAGACGTCCTCCAGTGAACCTACTGGATTATGTCACAGAGTGATGAGTTTCCCGCTGGAAACTGGGGGGGATGTGGGATGGAGATGGGGTGACACAGAGTGAGTCAAATTTGGCGGGTTGGCAGCGCCGGTGCACCGCCTGTTGGCGAGGCGGAGAAACCTGAGTGTAAACAAAGAGAGCGTGAGGCTGACGGAACACATATTACCTCCCTAATACGTAAGTTAATAGTCACGTATTCGGCCGTCCATACTGTGCCAGTCAATGATATATCAGGGCTAGGAGGTACAACGTGTACTCACAACGTCAGGTTGTGCACCCAAATTTGTGTGTTTTGTCTCTTTGCAGCTAGGAGCATTCATTATGTTGTACCTGAATAAAAGATTACCAACACACACCTGAATGTCTCTTTGACCAATTACTCTAATTTACAATATTCCTTAAGGAAACAAATTTGTTCGGTATCAGCACTCGAACAGCCTTCTGGAACGAATTAAGTTCGTAACTCGAGGTACCACTGTACTTTAAAACTGTGAAGGAAGATCTCTTTCACTGTTACTGCTTAGTATTTACAGTGAAAGTGACTTGGTTTCAACTGGGAATTCTTGCAAAAATCACCTTGTCCACCAACTCCCATCTGTATCTGATGGATTTTTATGAAGCATTTTGGCATTGAAGAAGTGCCTTTCTTGCCCTTGTACTTTAATCCAAAAAGCCATTAAGCTGTGGTAATTATTATTTCTGTAAAGTTGCATGATTTAGAACATACAGTCACTGGTCTATAAACACTCATTTCCTGCTCTGTTTCAGCTCTTTCCAGTGAACAAAATATTCTCCCTGACAACCAATGAGCAATACTATAAATGTAACTAACATCTTCCTCTAATACTAATGGTTATAATCATAACCATAATTTTTAAAGGGGTGGACTAGTACGCCAGTGGAAGGTCTTGGCCAGATGACCAAAAACTCCAGCTATGGGTCATTATATGAAAAAGACCTGCATCAAGAAACATTTGTTCCATTTCTTGATGAACCTTGGCTACTCTAACCTAATCTTCCTCTAGTCTTGAGAAGCCTGTAAATCAAATCTAAACACAAGCAAATATAACTGGATACTTTGTGTGTCTGATGCTAACTGGAGAACAGACCTTAGAGAATGGGCAGCAGACGGTGCAAAGAACAATGATGGGTGGATGAAGGAGAGTGGAAGACAGCGGGCTGAGGAAAAACAGGTAATTGGAGAGACCATTGCTGGTGTTGTTGGGGATTTTATGATAAGTTGCTATTTCTCTTAAGTGGCTTAATGAATCTTAACAAATACTGTACAGTATATACACAATGCACACACATATAACATACAACCTTCAAATACACCTGTATATTATCACCTGGAGTAGTAGGCATGGGACCTGCATAACTACACTGTGATGCATGCTGCAGTGGCAGTAGCAATGTCAGGCTGATACTAGTAATTAGTACAGCATTTTCTCTTCAAACTGTTTTAATACAGGTAAAAATTGTGGAAAATGTACATTTACTGCATAAATTGTGCACTTAAGCAAGGAATAATTCTATTTACACATGTTGGTCCATTTCATGTGAATTCTCCCTCACTTGTCAGCATTCTACTGCTCTCTCACTAGCTCTCCCTGTAAAATATCTTCAGAAGCAGCTTGTCAGAGTCCAGCCATCTCACTAAACTTTGTTTGACTGAAGGAAATACTGCCAACAACAATAAAGACAAAGTCACATACAACAGATAAGCCTTTATTGAAACAACATCTTGCTCTAAGTCTCCTTAAAATTGAGAAAGCCCTCCTCAGAGTAAAATGTTGCCCCAATAAACCTTTGTTTTGCTAAGTGTCTCTTTTGTCTCTGATGGTACATGAATAAAAGTAAAAATAACCTGACTTTTAGCATAGCCAGATTCTAGTCAATGCTGTCTTTCACCCAGTGCTTTACTGTGTACCTTACCAGTCACCAGCATGTACACCAACTGTAGAATTACAATCCTGAGTTGACTTATATTCATTAGAAGTTGAAATTCCATGTAAATATGCAAGAGCATATATGCTAAGTTTTGGTTGCATATATTGGAGGTTGTCTACATCTTTCTCTTCTTCACACTCCTCCTTCTTTCTCTCTCTCTCGCTCTTCATAGCATTCCTTATCAGTCCTGAGCATGCAAAACAAGTGTAGAATTACAATCCTGAGTAGATATGGTACAATTATACGTTTATATGGAATAAAGTGACGAAGATTACTTGACAGGGCGGTGACAAGTGGCACCATGTGGCCCCATTTCTTGATGGCCGAGACATTCCCTGAAGCTGTGCATGCCACCTCTCCTTAGAGCACACCATATGAACCCAGAGTAATACAGAAGAACCATAAGTTTTGTGGAAAAAAACCTGGATAATCAAACTTGGGAAAAAAAAAAGAAAAGTGTCGAAATTTAAGGAATAGTTCACTGGAGTTAGGCTCTTATTTATAATGAGGATTTCTGTCTTTTTTTTTTTTTTTTGAAAAAAGCTGGACCTAAAATGGATGATGTGCTGCTTTACTTAATACTATACGTATACTGATATTATATTAAAAGCTCATCATTATACTTAGAATACACAAATAACTCGCACATAGGAGAGAGAAGCTTATGACGACATTTCAGTCTGACTTGGACCATTTACAAAGTAGGTCCAAGTCTGACTGAAATATTGTCGTAAGCTTCTCTCTCCGACATGTGGGTTATTAGTATATTGTTCCAGTCACGTTACTGTGCTTTTTTGCTCATCATTGTACTTAGAAATTCAGCTGACTATGTATTTTGTACTTTAACCTTGTAACTCATCAAGTTTATACCTGAATCTTTATAGCTAAAATTTCAAATAATAATTTTTTTCTTTTTATCAGCTGTAATTATTCTTTTAGCATTTTACATAGTCCAATTTTTAATATAGCCAATTTTTTTTACTACTCCATTTATAAAGAGCTGATTATTATTCATCTCTTGCATTTATTAGTCTGAGATTGAACTTAAACCTAATTGTGATTTCTACATTACGTATTTAAATTTACATTTCAGTTTCACTGGCCTATAATGACTTTTTTTATCAACACTAATGTTATTCCTCCTCTTTATATATATATATATATATATATATATATATATATATATATATATAATATATATATATATATATATATATATATATATATATATATATATAATATATATATATATATACGTATATATATATATAATATATATACAGTGGACCCCCGCTTAACGATCACCTCCAAATGCGACCAATTATGTAAGTGTATTTATGTAAGTGCGTTTGTACGTGTATGTTTGGGGGTCTGAAATGGACTAATCTACTTCACAATATTCCTTATGGGAAAAAATTCGGTCAGTACTGGCACCTGAACATACTACTGGAATGAAAAAAGTTTGTTAACCGGGGGTCCACTGTATATATGTATATTTATGTATGTATATATATATATATATTATAAATATATATAGTATATATATACATATATACAATATATATATATATATATATAATATATAATATATATATATATATATATATATATATATATATATATATATATATATATATATATATATATATATATATACATACATGTATATATACGTATATATCTTTTTTTCTACCTCAAAAACCATCCCTAATCAAGACAAGATGACTCAAAGAATGACACATATTCACCATCATTCATTTAATCACTGTACTCACCTACATGTGGTTGCAGGGGTTGAGTCTCACCTCCTGGCCCCATCTCTCAACTTGCCATCTGCCAGATTTACTCCATCCTAGCCTCTTGAACCCTTTTGTACCTGCTCTTAAAACTACTTAGGGGGCCTGCCTCCACTATTCCTTCATGGATATCATTCCACTTCCCAACCACTCAGTGTACTGACATCACTATTCAGACTACCCTCTGACTATAACCTCTCCATCCCTCCTTCAGAGTGCAAGCACTGCCCTTCCTACCTCCAGGACTCAAGTCCAGCTAACCAGGCCTATGTCCTGGCAAACCTCATTCTACTGTATTTTCTATTCACCTTATTTGCTGCCTGGCCAGGATTAAACTTGTTGAATACTTTACAGTTATGAATTAAACTTAATTGATGCATTTTGCTGATAATAAATAAAGAATACATGTACATAAAATTTAGTGAAAAATATGCAAACTATTAAAACTGTTTGCATACATGATTAATGTCTATGTAATTAAATGCTATAAAAATTTAAGAATGACTCATAATGTAAGCAAGTATAAAAATTGTTAGTAAATCTGATTTTGTCAGAAAATCTATAGAGAGTGAATATATTAAAAATTAAAATATCATACTGACTATCTATATTTAACACACAATTCTCCAATAAGCAACAAAATGGTAAATACAATCGTCTCTTAAGCATTTCTACACTTCCTACTGACACTTCCATCATCCAATCTTATGTCTACACACACACACACACACACAACTTCCTACTGACACCTCCTTCATTCAGTCCTACACACATAACTTCCTACTGACATCACCTTCATTCAATCATGCACACATACAACTTCCTACTGACACCTTCATTCAGTCCTACACACACAACTTCCTACTGACACCTCCTTCATTCAATCATGCACACATACAACTTCCTACTGACACCTCCTTTGTTCAGTCCTACACACACAACTTCCTACTGACACCTCCTTTGTTCAGTCCTACACATACAACTTCCTACTGACACCTCCTTCATTCAGTCCTACACACACAACTTCCTACTGACACCTCCTTCATTCAGTCCTACACACAACTTCCTACTGACACCTCCTTCATTCAGTCCTACACACACAACTTCCTACTGACACCTCCTTTGTTCAGTCCTATACACACACACACACACACACACACACACACACACACACACACACACACACACACACACACGCACACACACCTACCTTCCTGATGATACCTCCTTAAACTACTCTTAATCAGTCTTACAGACAACTTCCTGCTGATACTGCCTTCATCCAGACATTCTCTCA
>NC_091375.1:9622722-9662722 GCF_038502225.1 Cherax quadricarinatus
GTGCGTAAGCGTCCTGGACAAACTACTATTCGCGAGTCAACCTATGAAAAGCGAGTCCATGTTTATACGAAAATACCCCTATGATTGGCGAAATTTACGATTGCCGAGAACTACGAAAAGCGAGGGACCACTGTATATATATATATATATATATATACAGTGGACCCCCGCATAACGATCACCTCCGAATGCAACCAATTATGTAAGTGTATTTATGTAAGTGCGTTTGTACGTGTATGTTCGGGGGTCTGAAATGGACTAATCTACTTCACAATATTCCTTATGGGAACAAATTCGGTCAGTACTGGCACCTGAACATACTTCTGGAGTGAAAAAATATCGTTAACCGGGGGTCCACTGTATATATATATATTATATATATATATATATATATATATATATATATATATATATATATATATATATATATATATATATATATATATATATATACATACATATACACGCATAATATATACATACATACATACACACATACAGTGGTACCTCGAGCTTTGAACAGCTCACAGCTCCCAACTTGAACAATTGTGTAAGTGTATTTTCTTAAGTGCTTTGGTAAGTGTATTTTTGGGAGTCTGAAACGGACAACTCTAATTTACATTATTCCTTATGGGAACAAATTCATCTGGTATCGGCACTCAAACAGCCTTCTGGAATGAATTAAGTTCATAACTCGAGGTACCACTGTATATACATAACCTTTTCTTATTGAATTATGACAAAAATCATATGAGAATTTTTATTTTTGGTGGAAAACTTATATTAATTGGGCATTGATCCTCGGAAGGCATAACGTGGTGAAAGGTCATTAAGCCACCACAGAAACATCACACATTCTTATCTTAGTCTAACTTCAATTCTCTGCTAATTACACACCCCTTTCTCACTTTCACACATGGCCTAGACCTTCCCTGTACTGTATTACCTAACAAATACCACAAACAACCTTCCTCCCAACAATCTTTTACGGTTGTTAGGTAAGACACATATGCAACAGTTAGGTATCTTTATTTCGAAACGTTTTGCCTATACAGTAGGCTTCTTCAGTCGAGTACAGAAAAGTTGATAGAAGCAGAAGAGACTTGAAGACGATGTAATCAGTCCATCACCCTTAAAATCAGGGTGATGGACTGATTACATCGTCTTCAAGTCTCTTCTGCTTCTATCAACTTTTCTGTACTCGACTGAAAAAGCCTACTGTGTAGGCGAAATGTTTTGAAATAAAGATACCTAACTGTTGCATATGTGTCTTACCTAACAATCTGTCGGTATTTTATACCATTTTAATGTTCAATCTTTTACGGTTACGTAATAAAGCTATATTGCTTAATTTTTATTTTACCTTTTGTCAACTTTCAAATTATTTCTATTACAATTATGATACTGACAAAAATTAAAATCTCAAAATGGAAATTAGGGCACAAAATGTAATCATAAACAGATCTCATTGAATGGTCTTACATTACAAGTGATGTGCTGGCATCTTGCTATTATAATGGCATGACACTAACATTGCACAGTAAATTGCAGATAATGCACCTAAAATTCTGAAAATTCACACGGAGTTGACTTCATTAGTGCTATGATATTCATATGAAAATCTTAAAAGAAAATATATTTATACAGTATATATATCTCAAAAATTCAAAAAGTATATTCAGGCAAGTTGCGGATCAATTTGAAATATCCATCTTAGTGAGAAAGGAATTAATATTATTTCAGCAAAACAAACAACAAAAGCACACATCACTTACCTTGTACGGCTTCTGACAACAGTATACTTAATTAACTAATTGTCCCTACAATACTGTACTGTACAAGCAAGCACTGGACAAGGAGGCAAGGGTCTACTTGGTAAAGTTCAATGGATTAAGGCAATCATATGCAAGTCAAAATATGTTATCATTCTATGCATTGTGGTAATGGTGGAGGTTCCAGGAGGTGTTGGAGTGAAGGAGATGATTGAGGGAGTGACAAGGATAGGAAGGAGGACCATTCACAACACATGATGGAGGGTTGTGGAGGTTACTGGTTAACTTGGACAGCCATCAGCTACAGTGAGTGGGGATGCTTGGCTGCGTAGCATCACTCTGATAGTGATCAGGATGCTGATATCCTCTACCTGTCTACACTTCACACTGTCAGCTGCTTGGACATGCATTATGAGAGTGAGCCTATACGTGTGGGTTACCGTGCGGAGATCACAGAGGGTGCTGTTGTTGCAGCCAGCTGTGTGGGCTGGTGATGGTGTGGTGGTGGTCCTTCACTACACATCCAAAAACCAAAGGTAATACTGGTCAACACCAGTATCCTCACATAGTGTTGCAAGACTATATTTTTAGGAGGTTAGTTTTTCAGTGCAGTTTATAGCAATGTAGTCCTCCTATATAGTGATTTCAGTAGTAAATGTTAAAATAAAATGAGATAATGTGCAGTAAAGCATATGAACCACCTTTGTAGAACACTATAAAACATTCCAAGTGGTATTTTTGCATACCATATTGTCCATAACTGGAACAATCTCAAATTTCAAAATAGAATATCTTGATATTTTGAATTCTCTTAACACAGTAATATGCATTGGGAAGATATTGCCTCATGATCTTGCAACTTAATGGAATACTTTAACATTATTTGGATTTAAATTCAATTCTTAAAACATGATCAACAATAATGACAAGATGATACTTAATCAGTTTATCTGGATGTTGATCCACCCAGTGGTGACTGCAGCTTCACTGCACTGCACATTATACTTAAAGAAAACAAAATGTTGCAGTAAATGCCAACATTTATCAAGGAAGATATGCAATGCAACCATAATGGAATACAGATTACCCAAAACAACACTGGGGTCATATTACACTACCACAGTATATTGTGGAGATGATAGACAACACTGGTAATTTTATTAAGACTCAACAACAACAACTTTCATTGCAAATATGCCTTATAGGTTCCATGGATCACAAAGAAAAGCTTGAGAAACTTAAGAAATGTGTTGGTCTATTATTTAAAGTAGGACTGTGCAGCTGGAACCACTCACCGAGTACACTCACTCATGCCCAATGCTACATAACACGCATGCCGTCACCCACGCAGCCTACAGTGCATAACTTAAACAATAATACAAAAAAAAACTCTTTACAGCAAGGTGTTATATTCAGGATAAAAAAATAAATAAAAAAGCAAATAAATAAATAAAAAAAGTTATAACTAGTGTTTAAGGTGCAGCAGAAGTGTCTACTTTGATAACCAAAGTAAAGAAACAAAAACCAAGGAAACAATCCAATATAAATAAAAAATCTCCCTGTTATTGGTCTCCCGCGAAAATTTTGGTGCTCAATTTGTATGGCCAAGGTGATCAAATTAAGAAAACATTTCCTCCTACAGCAATAGTGATCACATCAAGGAAACATATCCATCCTACAGCACAGTTACACATCAATGCAGAAAATAGCATCCATATCACAAAATACTGTATTAAAACGCTGTGTTTAGATTGTGGTACTATGTGGCACTGAAAAAAGGCACACTCACGCAAAAATTAGTAGATAAAAATTATGCAGACCCTGGAGAAAAAAATGGGTATTTCCACACAAAGAATTGTGGTAAAAACTTAATACAGTATTTTGTAGCGATGACAGCTGTAGCTTTTGAGGGACGGAGATCACAAGAACTGCAGTGACAAAAGTTTGGACAGAAGAAAATAGCCAATTTTGCCGCTGAGTCACTTTCGAGTGCCAGGAAAAAGTAACTTAGATGGGTTACCTGAACAAGAGCATTATGCCCTCTGTAAATTTTCTAAAGTTGTTGTGGCGTGTTATAGACGTACTGGGATCCAATTCTATATTACCAAAGACCTGGGTGACGGAAGGAAACAAAAAACAAGAAACTTAGGATTACTCAAAATTCCAAACACGTTTCTATACTAGGGGCTTCTGAGGCACACCAAGACTTGGAGGGAATCAACATGAGGATTTTTGGGGTTATGATTATGAGAAATAGTAAGGTCATGAGAGGTTGAAAAAAAGGTGAAGAAAGGTAAAGTTTAGGGCAGGGGGAGGGGGGGGGGCCAAAGGTTGTCCTCTCACCAGGGCTCTCAGGGAAAACAAGTGACCAGTCGCTAGGGTCATATCAGGGTCAAAATTCAGGGACATGGGACAAAAAACTCTGCACAGGTCAATATACTCTAGGGAATAAGATGATCCCTCACCAAAAAGTGGGCAAGCACCACAGACACTATCTAGTCTAGGTTAGCTAGTCTAGGCTAGTTGGATCACATATCTAATGTTACGTTACCTTCTACAAGAAACTAAACTACACGGCATTGCCATCTAGAGGACTAGACATGTCACCAGACGGCTAAACATCACATGTCTGTTCAGGAATATAGCTAGACTTTACTGTTCCGGGATGCTAGGATCTCACTTTAAGGCTATATCGAGCCCATGGGATTCCTGCGAATTTGTTTATCATTCTCAGATGGTTAATACATTGGCACTGAACAGACATTCGTCTCAGTGTTCAGGCCTAGAGATAGGAATAATAAATACTGTCTCAGGTTGCTATTGGCCGAGCCTGGGTGGTTGGGGTTGCAAACTCACCGAAACAAGAGCAAGAGACCGGCGAAGAAAGACTGAAAGTTGTTATGTCGATTTAGGTCAGTGTCGGGGTCAAATTTCATGTTGCCAAAAACCTGGGTGTGAAGTATGGGAGAAAAAAAGAGACGGGAGAGTGCTGTAAAGTCGGGTGGGTGGAAATGGTTACGTGCATGGCCAGCCATTTGGGCAGCATTACACGACCAATATGGCGGGTAGGAGGCCACGTTTCTTGTTTTTTCCGTGGCCCCGAACCACAGCCATCGCTTGCATTTTGACCCACAGTAAGAGATCACAGACTTATTAAACATATTTTACAAGATTTACATGTGATATTGTAAACCAAATACAAAATTTGAAAAATTCTTGTTATAAAAAATTATGACCCATAATGTCAAGGATATGGGTATAAGAATATTCTTCATGACTATGATCTCCTATGCTGGGTCAAATTTTTAAACAAAATACGAGTCACATTTAACATTGAAACACAGTTGGGCTTCTGTTTAATGACAGTATTTGGAAAGAAAATTCACATAATCTAAAATTACTGGAATTATGGGGAACAGATTTTAAACATATGGAAAGACAGTAACACCCAGATGGGGTTTTGGATTCCTACACAATAAAAGACGCAAGAAACAGGATTTTGAAGTACTGTAAGTCCCTGGTGAGTAGACCACAAATATTAATCTTGGGGATGGTAACTTACTTTTGATATTGTTATGTTGCAAATATTTATAAAGAAAAACTTAATCCTAACATAATAATTATAAAATAGTATTATAAATATTATTATTATATTGTATTAATACTGTGAATGCAATAGATATACAAATACACGCACATATGCACACAAGTGAACACTTGGACGTATGTGTGGGTATACTCATAAGTACACACACACGCACACATACATATGTATTAAAGCTGCAAGCTTACATCTGTATTTCTCCCTGAGGATATGTTGAAATACTGATAAAGCTTTGAGCTTCAGCTTCACTTTCATGGGTTACTTTATTTCCTTTTATCAAAACAACTATGTATGTACTGGTGTATGAGAGTGCTCACTAACCTTAAATGGGGCTCAAACCCAATGTTCAATGGCATTCTACCACCCACACCACCACCATCTCTACCACTTGAGATGAACCATACAGTGCAAGTATGATTATTATTATAATCAAAAAGAAGTGCTAAATCACAAGGGCTAGTGCAAGTATGAACCATGGAGCAGGAGAAAGTTGAACCCATGGCGAGTCATGAATCTCTCAGGCCTGTGAGTTCTACAACTCATTTGCCATGGGTTCGAATATCATCTGCTCCATTTTTTTTTCTTGCAATCGTGCTATTACAGTTTCACGAATCATGCAAGTATGACTCATCTACTAGAAGTGGCACCCTTCTGAGTGGGAGAATATCACTAAACAGGTTTGAATTCTACTCAAGATTAGTGAATGCTTTTTAATATACGTATTGTTCAGAAGAGTCTAACTGAAAAAATGTGTTGTTATCTATTTGTAGTTACAGAAGCACATTTATGCTTGTGCTAAATTATTTTCAGCATATTTTTTTAAGTTTTCCATATTTTTTTTAAGTTTCCAGAAATTATAGCATATATTGCTTCCTCTTGGATGCCCATTCCAACAGTCTACCACTTTGTAAATATTTTCTAGTGTCATTCCTGCACCTTTTTTTCATAATCTGCAAATGTGAACTTTTGTTCACAATGTTGTTGGTGGTAAGAAATCTTCTGTATTTACTTTTTATATCCTTTTATATTCTGATAATTTGTTATTATACCTCATTTGCCTCCTGTCAACTAACATTAGGATTAGTCTGCCCGAAATGCACCACATGCTACTGGATTTTTTTTTGTGCTTAACAACATGTTACTACAGGTAAACTATGTTTTGTATACTGTAGAAAGAAATAATGTTGTTTGTTTGTTAATATAATATTAAATTGTATGTCTATGACTTGTGGCTATAAGGAATGAATTTTAATTTGCTTTTCCTAAGGGAGTAAATATGCTAGAGATTCTCTTCAGGTGATACTACACTATTTGGAAGATAACATTGTATATGTTAACATGCCAGTTACACAAAAATAATTGATGTTAGGTAAAAAGACACAAGTGCAACTAATGTCACATTAGCTGCACTTGTGTCCTTTTACCTAACATATTGTCAGTAATTCTACCAACATTACTACAAAAATAATTTAGTTTCATCCAAAAAGGGTCTCAAGCTACAATTTTTTTTTTCTTTACTGTTATGGGTTTTATACATATACATGTATGTGTTTTCGGGACCTGACGAGCTGTTGGAGTGTGAGCAGGGTAATATTTAGTGAAGGGATTCAGGGAAACCGGTTATTTTTATATAGCCAGATTTGAGTACTGAAAATGGGAAGTACAATGCCTGCACTCTAAAGGAGGGGTTTAGGATATTGGCAGTTTGGAGGGGTATGTTATATATCTTTATAATGTTTCTAAACTGTTGTATCTGGGCGCCTCTGCAAAGACAGTGATTATGTGTGAGTGAGGTGAAAGTGTTGAATAATGATGAAAGTATTTTCATTTTGGGGATTTTCTTTCTTTTGGGTCACCCTGCCTCAGTGGGAGACGGCTGACTTGTTGAAAAAAAAAAATAATGTGTATGTGTAGGTATTTAAACAACTGTTGGAAGACAGATGGGCTGCTGTGAGTATAGGCAATGGGGTAGAAGATGTATGGGGTAAGTTTAAGAATATAGTGGTAGAGTGTTCAGCACAAGTTTTCAGCACAAAAGTGAGAGAGAAAAAGTTAGCATATCAGAGGTTTTCACAAAGTAGAAGTGATGCAAGGAGGGAGGAGTATATGGAGAGGAAAAGAGATGTTAAGAGATTGGTGAAGCAATGTAAAAAGAGAGCAAATGAGAGAGTGGATATGATGTTATCAACAAATTTTGTTGAAAATAAGAAAAAGTTTTGGAGTGAGATTATTAAGTTGAGAAAGCCTAGGGAACAAATGGATTTGTTAGTTAAAAGCAGGAGAGGAGAGTTATTATACGGAGAGTTAGAGGTATCGGGAAGGTGTAGGGAATATTTTGAGGAATTGTTAAATGTTGATGAAGATAGGGAAGCTGTGATTTCGTGTACAGGGCAACGAGAAATAATATCTTATAGAAGTGAGGAAGAACCAGTTGTGTGGAGGAAGTGCATGGGGCAGTGGGTAGAATGAAAAGGGGAAAAGTAGCTGGGATTGATGGGATAAAGATAGAAATGTTAACAGCAGGTGGGGATATAGTTTAGGAGTGGTTTCATTTAATAAATGTATGGAAGAGGGTAAGGTAAGGTTCCTAGGGATTGGCAGAGAGCATGCATAGTTCCTTTGCCTTTATAGAACCCACAGCAAGTGAGTCGTAAAACTCCAGGCCTGGAGTTTTACAACTCTCTTGCTGTGGGTTCTAACCCCATCTGTACCATGGCTTGTTTGTAATCATGTTATTATGATTTCATGAGTTGGGGTCAAAGAGGTTTTGAGTGCTTGGAGCTTGAGTATTAAGCATGCCTTCATGTGTTAGAGTGAGGTGAATGAAGACAAGTGGTTTATATATCTTGAAGGGCTGCTGGGGTATGAGCAAGTTAATGTTTATGAAGATTCAGGAAAACTGGTTAGCCAGAGTTGAGACCTGGAGGTGAGAGCACTCTGAAGAGGGGTAGGGATGTTGCAGTTCAAAGGGTCATTTGAATGACAAAGTCTACATACTTCTGACAAGATGGGTATCGAATGATTGATGGTCAATGTGTTTCCTTTTTTTTTGGGGGGGGGGGGGGGGGTCACCCTACCTTGGTAGAAGGCAACCATTTTGCTAAAAATAATAATACAAAAAAAAGTTTTCATGGGAATGATACCCAAATACAGTGGTGAAACTGCTGAACCCAAGATGATTTTTAAATGGAAAACTAGTGACCAATGTAGGTTGTGGAGAGCCTTGGCACTCAAAAATATCATGTAAGACTACATATCCAAAGTTTTTCTTAACTGTTGTCACATCTTTGCTTTCTTTTGATTTCTAGTAATCAAAGTAATATTCTTGGGTGCCTGGGTAATGTGTAGAGGAAGATGGGCTGTAGAAAAGGGAGATATCCATTTAATAATTGTTATAAGTATATAGTATAAGATGTAGTAGAATACAATACCTAAGAATAGAAAAATACTGCATTAGACTGTGTCTCCACCAAATAAGTAGCTATCCACAAAAGCTACATTACAAATGTGATTTTCTAATTTGATTCCTGTAAGGCACGCAACATCAAGTTTCTTTTTGCTTGTCTCTTAATTATTATGTCTATTATTAATTACACTATCTATTATTAATGAGTTTGTCTCTGCACTGACCTTTTTCATTTCTCTTGTTTTGGTCTGACTGCTATTTACTTATTCTTTCTTTGGTAGAAATACTAATAGACAGGAAGGTATGGTCCTCTTACTTTAGTTTTATGGTTTCTTCAATAAGTTTTTTTTATTTTTACCTTTCTTCCTAGGAGATGCTGGTTTAACTGATATCTTGTTGCTATCTTGAAGCTGTAATAATGCTGGTAGAATTACCGAGAATATGTTAGGTAAAAGGACACGTGCAACTAATGCAACATTTATTGCTCTCCAGGAACTTTGACAAAGCTCCTGAAGAGCGAAACGTTGCCACAATAGAATGCGGCATTAGTTGCACATGTGTCCTTTTATCTAACAATCTTGAAGCTTCCTAGGCAGCTTTACCTCTCTAGTCTTATCTTTTTCATATTTTCAATCTCTAATACTGAAATTATGCATGGCATTCTGTAGCTTTGTGAGAAGAACCTGCCAAACACTGGCCGATGGGCCTACTGCAGTGTTCTCCTTTACATGGATTGCAGGAGAGGCATCAAAATACATTTCAAAGGGGTATAGAAGTAGTAACTTCAGGTACCTCCACCATCCCTCATGACACATCCCTCAAATTGTAGAGTCACACATAAACATAGCAGTGTGACCGTCTCTTCAGAGCATAAATTTGTATGATAATGCAGTAATGTTTAGTTTTGCTCTCAATGAAGTGACTAAGAAAAATAAGGATTCAGTATAGACTGGTTTTCACTCTTCTGAAATAATTTTCATCTAACTGAGTTTTAGGCATAACTTTGATTAACTAAATTCGGAGACCATTTTTTCTTCTTTTTTTGCTTGAGTAAGCTGCATGACATCCTTGACCTGAATCCACCAATTCCAACACAGTACATTATACTTCAACTCTCAAATTATCTCTATGGTATTTAGGCAGTCCTAATATCTTGAAACAATGCATTACGAGTAAGAAAACTCTCTTTAATAATGCCGTAAATCCCTTCAAATTTAAAAAAAAAAAAAAACAGCATCAGTTGGCTGGGGTAAAGAGGACCAGCTAAACATAATTACTACAATGTGTTTTGTTACTGAAAGCATCAGTAATGGTCATGAGTCATTATATTTTCCTGAAAATAATAAATAGGAATGGTGCTTACATAATTTACATTTTCGATACATAGCAAACCCTCTTATAAAGCAACATTATATAGTGCAATTTCAACATGATTATAAGAGTGCATTTAAAATTTCAGACTGCCAAAAATCCTTAACATTTGCTGTAAATTCAAAAAATTTAAGAAACGTGCCAAATTTGGGTAGTACCCTCAATAAATTTTTACATTGCTAGCTGGGCTATATATAGAGAGTGCCCCCCCTCCCTCCACCATTATTGTTAGGCCAGAGCAAGTAATGTCCAGTAGTACTTTCCAAAATTTAGATAATTTCTGAATGCTTGATTTACATATAACACCTGTATACAAAATTTATAGAGCACATTCAGTGGATTAATATGAAGCATTCACAAGTCAAACCCAGAGTCAGCAACTCTTGCTCATTTCCCAGACACAAACTCTCAACTTTTTTTTATATAAGTATAGTATTTCTTTGATTTTTCTTGGTCTTTGCTTTCTCATAGGAATTCATATTTAGTGTGTTTGGTATAGGTGTGGTGAGTATACCTGGAGGGTGTTTTGGGGGTCAACACCCACCATGGCCCAGTCCATGATCAGGCCTTGCATTGGATCAGGGCCTGATCAACCAGGCTGTTCCTATAAGTTTGCTAGAATTTATTAAGGAAATCTAGCTATCATTTTTTCAATACTGACATATTGAGGTCCCACATTTTTGCATTGCTTTTCTATGCTTTGGCCTTATCCATTGCATTAATTAATTTAATTTCATATATATTTGTTTGGTATAGACAAGGTGACTTCCTTTATGTCTAATACAATTTAATGAGGAAATGCAACACTGATTTTTACATTATTGTCATGTACCAAGTGTAAGCTGATTATCGTTGCTACATCCAACTCACTCCACTAGACCCACATTAACTCTCCTCACATTCTTAAACTCGCCTCACACACTGAGTATTTGTGGTTTGATCTCTGATGTTGGACATGTTTCCTTACACCTGCTGTCCCTGACACCTAGCAGTAAGTTAGTACCTGGGTGTCAGTCGATCGGTGTTGGTTACATCCTACTGGACAAGACTGAAGGACCCCAAAGGAAATAAGACAGACAGTCCTCGATGATGTACTGACTTTCTTGGGTTATCCTGGGTGGTTAACCCTCTGGGTTTAAAACTGAACAAATCTTATCTCATATTATCTTAAATACTAATGACTTAAAACATGTAAAGTAAAATAAACCATAGCATTTTTATATGTAGCAGAATATTAAAAATATATATGCTGTTTGATAAATTTCGAGATATCAGGAAAATAACTTTATTTTTTCTGTTTTTATACTTTACATAATGCAAAATTTTTTATGACAACGATTTTCAGGATAATATCCTGCACATTATGGGAGGGTTTACTATAGATGAAAATAGCATGTTTCATCTTAGCATTGCTGAAAAAAGTGAGGTTTAAACCCCCCTTCGACACGCATGTCCATTGACATAAGAATTACAAGAAGCATTACATTTAGTTATAAGTGGATATACAGTACTGACAATCTATGGCAGGTGTTCAAGGCACTGTATATAAAGCTTATATTTTGTTTAATTGTACAGGATACAGGCAAAAGCACCACCTCTCTTGCCATCATCACTCACCAGTGCTACATGCAGATATATATATACATGTATTGCATTCAGAGGTAGGATCAGGATATTCTAACATTATACAGACAACTTTTAGTAGTTTTAAATTTTCAGGACATATAAATCAGAGTTTCAAGAAAGAAGATATTCTACTTAAAGTTTACTTACAAATACATTGCAAAATTTGTTTAGCACTAACAAAACGATTATCCATTCATGCAACATTCACAATATATAGGCTAGCATACTGCAAGTTATGGCTTTATGGGGAAATGTGATGGATGTTTGGTTAGCAGGAAGTGGCAGTGGTGAGCACTTACTAAGGTGGCAAGTGGTGGTGTTGAGTATTCTGGTGGCAAGTGGAGGTGTTCATCTAATCACTTTACTTAAAAGTATGAAAGAAACAACTTGCATTCATCTACAAATTACACAGTGGTGTAGTTATCTTCTGCATAATTTAGCAGAGAAGAATACAGTATATCTTGGAGTGTGTGGATGAATTTGTGTAGGTGCCAAGCACCGACACCCTACATTAAGAAAACATGAACAGATTAAGTGGGTAAGAGATAGCCAATGCAATTTAATATGGGCAACTGCCATGTAACAGAAATGAGTTTAAGTTATATACATAAAGAATATATATTGTGATTTAACAATAAAGGTGGCAGACAAAGAAGAGGATTTAGAAGTCACAAATGACAAAAAATTGTCACTGGAAAATCACATAATGATGAAGAAACTCTAACGTGACATGGATGGCTCTACAATAGCAGTTAGATTACAGTCAGCTTCCTTATAAAACTTCTTGGCATGGTATGATTTTTGGTCAGTGCAACTGAAAAAAAAGGTCATCTAAAACTGATTATGTATTCTCTGAAGGCCTTTTCAGGTGTTACTGAATTTTGATAAACTTTTTCAATTGTATTTTCAAAAAAAATCACACTATATACAGGTAATTTATAAGAAAACTTACTTATATAGGTAGGAACATGCTAAAACGACCATTTACAAAATGTGTTAGACAAAAAAAATGGAATGTGTAGTAGTGAAAGGGTGTTTGGAACCTAAAAAAAGCATATGGACAGCTAGAAAAAGTTGAAAGATAAGTCACAAAATGGCTTCCATAGGTAAATAAAGAGAAGTTACAAAGATAGGTTGTAAACAGTGGATATGTAATCCTTGGCTAATAGGACAAAAAAGAAGACACATGATAACTACAGTCAAGATTATGAGAGGATACGAAATAATTGACACTATGTCAGTGGTAGTTCATGAGAAATAAAGATACAAAGAACTTGCCAGGTTATTACCAGGCAAACAAGACTTCTAGGAATACACAAGACCTAATCCTTGAGTTCTTAAACATTTTAGTGAATGAGGCCAGGCAACATTATAGCAGAGGAGGATGTCTTAAAAATTTAATTATTTTTACTGTTACTGTTGAAAAAATTGTTATTGTAATGCTGTCAGAACATCACTGCCACCTAAATGTACTCTGATTATCCAGTCCATGGATGAGGAAGTGACTAAGTCTTCAAATGATGAAATCTGTGGAAAAATCATGCATGCTTCCTCACAACATTAAGCAAAGAATAGCCATGAACCATATCAGAAGGAATACACCATTAAATGTAGAATCTATAAAGCTAGAATAATGTAAAGAGTTAATTCAAAACACACTGAAGAATGCTTGGCACAAGATATGGTCTGCAGGCTTCCTCAACAATGATTATTATTACAACAATGTGACTTCTGAGGATTCCATCTTGACTCAAAGAAGGTTAAAGATAAATCACATTTTTTCACTTTGACTACCTCCCAAGGTATGATGGCCAAAAACAAGAAATAAGTAATATAATTAAATATCAAGTTATCACCTGATTCTTGCGATCTTATTACATACATATGTGTGTATGACAGTAGCAAACAACTGATCCAAACTATGCAAGACGGACAACCAGGGGATGGAAAACACTAGCTCTATGCCCTTCACACTGTTTCCAGAGATTCTCCAAGAGCTTTACAATGTTGCAATTGTTGAAACAGATAGATTAAGGGGAAAGATTCTCAAGCAGTAGAGAGGCAGTGTATTGAACATCACTTCTGTCTCGATACATAGCCCTCTGCTTCTCACAACCTATTTTATATACATACAGTACAGTGGACCCCCGCTTAACGATCACCTCCCAATGCGACCAATTATGTACATGTATTTATGTAAGTGCATTTGTACGTGTATGTTTGGGGGTCTGAAACGGACTAACCTACTTCACAATATTCCTTATAGGAACAAATTCGGTCAGTACTGGCACCTGAACATACTTCTGGAATGAAAAAATATCGTTAACCGGGGGTCCACTGTATATGTTTTTTTTTTCAACAAACCAGCCGTATCCCACTGAGGCAGGGTGGCCTAAAAAGAAAAACAAAAGTTTCTCCTTTTACATTTAATAATATATACAGGAGAAGGGGTTACTAGCCCCTTGCTCCCGGCATTTTAGTCGCCTCTTACAACACGCATGGCTTATGGAGGAAGAATTCTGTTCCACTTCCCCATGGAGATAAGAGGAAATAAACAAGAACAAGAACTAGTAAGAATATAGAAGAAAACCCAGAGGGGTGTGTATACATGTATATATATGCTTGTACATGTATGTGCAGTGTGACCTAAGTGTAAGTAGAAGTAGCAAGACGTATCTGAAACCTTGCATGTTTATGAGACAGAAAAATGGACACCAGCAAGCCTACCATCACGTAAAACAATTACAGGTTTTCGTTTACACTCACTTGGCAGGACGGTAGTACCTCCCTGGGCGGTTGCTGTCTACAAACCTACTACCTAGGATATATATATATATATATTTACATATATATTTATATATATATTTATATATATATTTATATATATATATTTATATATACATATATTTATATATACAGGAAGGCCCCACTTATATGGCTGGTTAGGTTCCAGGCTACCGCCGTAAAGTAGAACACCCTTTTTTTCCACTTACAAATGCATACAAACACTAGATAACAAGTTTACACTAACATATATTAAGTTAGCAATAGAACCAGGCATCAAAAAACAATAAAAAAGTACAATACACACATAGTGCACTCATTACTTACCTTAAAATATTTATAGTCTTAATCTAGGGTGAGACAAGTAGTATTTATTGCAAGAAATCAAGTGTGGTATGTATGGTAGTCAGCCAGGCTACCATACCAGGCCACCCCACCCACACATACAATTCTATGATATTTAAGCATCCCAGAGCGATAAAATGTATATACAGTTCACTCATTACTTACCTTAAAATATAGGGTGAGATGAGTAGTATTTATTGTAAAAAATCAAGTGTGGTATGTATGGTAGTCAGCCAGGCTACCATACCAGGCCAACCCACCTACACATAATATTCTATTACATTTAAGCATCCCAGAGCGATAAAATGTATATACGTTCACTCATTACTTACCTTAAAATATTTGTAGTCTTAATGTAGGGTCAGGAGTAAGTAAATGAGATAAAACGAATAAATGAGAGAGAGAAAGAATGAGTGCATGAGAGAGGACAGGCGCAGAGTTATGTAAACAAACCAGGCGAAGGTAAGTTTTGTAAACAAAGTGTACACGTCTGGTTTGTGTACAAGTTACATTGTGTACAGGTTGTCTCTACATTGATACGGTAGAATAAATAAAGAAGAACACTCCCATTCTCATGTAACATCATTTTGAGAAGAAACGATGCTCTGAGTGAAGGCAGTGGAAATAAGTCACTCTGACTTTTTTGGGTTATCCCAGGTTCTCTACACATATGTTGTTATGTATGATAATCTATGTAACTGTATTTGTGTATACCTGAATAAACTTACTTACATACATACGAAAGGAATAATTTTCTACAGTTACCCCCAGTAACACATTTTCTCTTATGTTAGATTAGAGAAAATGTTATTCTTGGCATCACTTGTACAAGTTATCTGGCTACCACATCTCATATTTATGTTTATTTATTCTATTGTAGGGTGTATTTATCATCTTTTTATGTTATGTATCGTGTTTATTATATAATTTTGAAAAAAATATCATGGATGGATTAATGAAAATGTGTATATTAACGTAATATACAACATTTAATGAGACTCGGTGATTATTATTATTATTATCATTTCTAATATGGCGTCACTTGTGCAAGTCGTCTGCTACCACATCTCATATTTATGTTTATTTATTCTATTGTGGGGTGTATTTATCATCTTTTTATGTTATGTATCGTGTTTATTATATAATTTTGAAAAAATATCATAGATGGATTAATGAAAATGTGTATTTAACGTAATATACGACATTTAAATGAGACTCGATGATTATTATCATCATTACTAATATGACGTCTGGAGACATAAGACACTCTTACTGATTTTAATGTGTACCTGCATGCCAGCACAGTATGTAAGTTTATTTAAGTACAGGTATACATAAGTATAATTATCAGAGTATATATAAAATATTACCTGGAGTTTACCTGGAAAGAGTTCCGGGGGTCAACGCCCCCGCGGCCCGGTCTGTGACCATTTAACCATGTGACCATTTGAAATTTTGGAGTTTCCAGACAAAATGGAGAGACTTAGTGCTTACTGAGCTCACGAAGAATGTAAACAAACAGGGTGGGGCGCAGTGACCGTATTAGAAAGTCAGGTGGGGGAGCCGTATAGCGAGTTTTGGTCATAATTTGAAATGACCGTATTAGCGGAACGCCATAAAGTGAAACGCCGTAAAGCGGGGCCCTCCTGTATATATATATACACACTGTATATTTTTTTTTTCAACAAGTCGGCCATCTCCCACCGAGGCAGGGTGACCCAAAAAGAAAGAAAATCCCCAAAAAGAAAATACTTTCATCATCATTCAACACTTTCACCTCACTTACACATAATCACTGTTTTTGCAGAGGTGCTCAGAACACAACAGTTTAGAAGCATATACGTATAAAGAGACACAACATATCCCTCCAAACTGCTAATATATATATATCCTAGGTAGTAGGTTGGTAGACAGCAACCACCCAGGAAGTTACTACCGTCCTGCCAAGTGAGTGTAAAACGAAAGCCTGTAATTATTTTACATGATGGTAGGATTGCTGGTGTCCTTTTTTCTGTCTCATAAACATGCAAGATTTCAGGTACGTCTTGCTACTTCTACTTACACTTTGGTCACACTACACATGCATGTACAAGCATATACATATATATATATACACACACCCTTCTGGGTTTTCTGCTATTTTCTTTCTAGTTCTCGTTTATTTCCTTTTATCTCGATGGGGAAGTGGAACAGAATTCTTCCTCCATAAGCCATGCGTGTTGTAAGAGGCAACTAAAATGCCAGGGGCAAGGGGCTAGTAATTACCCCCTTCTCCTGTATAAATTACTAAATTTAAAAGGAGAAACTTTTGTTTTTCTTTTTGGGTCACCCTGTCTCGGCGAGATATAGCCGGTTTGTTGAAAAAAAAAAATACAAATACACTGTACGTGTAACAGCACCTTTCAAGGCAGGTGAAATTGCTGACCTAGAAAATGTACAGAGAACCTTCACGGCGCGCATAACGGAGATAAAACACCTCAATTACTGGGAGCGCTTGAGGTTCCTAAACCTGTATCCCCTGGAATGCAGGCGAGAGAGATACATGATTATATACACCCGGAAAATCCTAGAGGGACTAGTACTGAACTTGCACATGAAAATCACTCACTACAAAAGCAAAAGACTTGGCAGACGATGCAACATCCCCCCAATGAAAAGCAGGGGTGTCACTAGCACGTTAAGAGACCATACAATAAGTGTCAGGGGCCCGAGACTGTTCAGCTGCCTCCCAGCATACATAAGGGGGATTACCAACAGACCCCTGGCAGTCTTCAAGCTGGCACTGGACAAGCACCTAAAGTCGGTTCCTGACGAGCCGGGCTGTGGCTCGTACGTTGGTTTGTGTGCAGCCAGCAGTAACAGCCTGGTTGATCAGGCTCTGATCCACCAGGAGGCCTGGTCACAGACCGGGTCGCGGGGGCGTTGACCCCCGGAACTCTCTCCAGGTAAACTCCAGGTGTATTTTTCAATATGTTGGCTCTCTCCCACTGAGGCAGGGTGACCAATAAGAGAAAAAAATACTTCCACCATCATTCACACATGATCATTGTCTTTGCAGAAGCACCTAGATACAACAGTTTGGATGTCACTCCAAACAGCCAATATTCCAAACCTCTTCTTTAAAGTGCAGGGATTGTTCTTTCCACCTCCAGGACTCAAGTCTGGCTAACCAGTTTCCCTGAATCCCTTTAAAAAATGACACACTGCTCACATTCGAGCAGCTCGTCAGGTCTCAAAAATCATTTGCCTCCACTCACTCCTATCTGGCACTCATACATGCCTGCTGGATGTCCAAGCCCCTTGGACACAAAACCTCCTTCACCCCCTCTCTTGAACCTTTCCTAGGCTGGCCTTTACCCTATTTTCCCTCCACTACAGATTTATATGCCTTCTAAGTCATCCTATTTTGTCCCAGCCTCTCTAAATGTCTGAATTACCTATTATGGGGAATGTTTGAAGTACCTAGACCTGAACTTCTTGGAGCAGAGGTGAAAGAGGTACATCATAATTTACACCTGGAAAATCCTAGTGGAAGTGGTCCTGAATCTGCAAATAGAAATCACTCCCTATTGAAGCAAAAGACTGGGCAGATGGTGCAATACACCCCCAATGAAAAGCAAGGGTGTCTTGAGTACTCTGAGATAAAACACAATAAGTGTCAGGGGCCCATGGCTGTTCATCAACCTCCTATCATACAACAGGAAGATTACCAGTAGACCCCTGGCTGTCTTCAAGAGGGAAATGGACAGATACATAGTCAGTAGCTGACCAGTCAGGCTGGGGTTCATACGTTGGACTGTGTGTGGCCAGCAGTAATAGCCTAGTTGAACAGGCCCTGATCCACTATCAAGACTGATCATGGACCAGGCCACAGGGGTGTTGACTCCTAGAACACCCTCCAGTTGTCTGTGTGTGTGTGTGTGTACTCACCTAGTTGTACTCACCTAGTTGAGGTTGCAGGGGTCGAGTCCAAGCTCCTGGCCCCGCCTCTTCACTGGTCACTACTAGGTCACTCTCCCTGAACCATGAGCTTTATCGTACCTCTGCTTAAAGCTATGTATGGATCTTGCCTCCACTACATCGCTTCCCAAATTATTCCACTTCCTGACTACTCTGTGGCTGAAGAAATACTTCCTAACATCCCTTTGATTCATCTGTGTCTTCAGCTTCCAACTGTGTCCCCGTGTTGCTGTGTCCAGTCTCTGGAACATCCTGTTTTTGTCCTCCTTGTCAATTCCTCTCAGTATTTTGTAAGTCGTTATCATGTCCCCCCTATCTCTCCTGTCCTCCAGTGTCGTCAGGTTGATTTCCCTTAACCTCTCATCATAGGACATACCTCTTAACACTGGGACTAGTCTTGTTACAAACCTTTGCACTTTCTCTAGTTTCTTTACATGCTTGGCTAGGTGTGGGTTCCAAACTGGTGCCGCATACTCCAATATGGGCCTAACGTACACAGTGTACAGGGTCCTGAACGATTCCTTATTAAGATGTCGGAATGCTGTTCTGAGGTTTGCTAGGTGCCCATATGCTGCAGCAGTTATTTGGTTGATGTGCGCTTCAGGAGATGTGCCTGGTGTTATACTCACCCCAAGATCTTTTTCCTTGAGTGATGTTTGTAGTCTCTGGCCCCCTAGACTGTACTCCGTCTGCGGTCTTCTTTGCCCTTCCCCAATCCTCATGACTTTGCACTTGGTGGGATTGAACTCCAGGAGCCAGTTGCTGGACCAGGTCTGCAGCCTATCCAGATCCCTTTGTAGTTCTGCCTGGTCTTCGATCGACTGAACTCTTCTCATCAACTTCACGTCATCTGCAAACAGGGACACTTCGGATTCTATTCCTTCTGTCATGTCGTTCACAAATACCAGAAACAGCATTGGTCCTAGGACTGACCCCTGTGAGACCCCGCTGGTCACAGGTGCCCACTCTGACACCTTGCCACGTACCATGACTCGCTGCTGTCTTCCTGACAAGTATTCCCTGATCCATTGTAGTGCCTTTCCTGTTATCCCTGCTTGATCCTCCAGTTTTTTGCACTAATCTTTTGTGTGGAACTGTGTCAAACACCTTCTTGCAGTCCAAGAAAATGCAATCCACCCACCCCTCTCTCTCTTGTCTTACTGCTGTCACCATGTCATAGAACTCCAATAGGTTTGTGACACAGGATTTCCCATCAATGAAACCATGTTGGCTGCTGTTGATGAGATCATTCCTTTCTAGGTGTTCCACCACTCTTCTCCTGATAATCTTCTCCATGACTTTGCAAACTATACATGTCAGTGACACTGGTCTGTAGTTTAGTGCTTCATGTCTGTCTCCTTTTTAAAAGATTGGGACTACATTTGCTGTCTTCCATGCCTCAGGCAATCTCCCTGTTTCGATAGATGTATTGAATATTGTTGTTAGGGGCACACATAGCGCCTCTGCTCCCTCTCTCAGGACCCATGGAGAGATGTTATCCAGCCCCATTGCCTTTGAGGTATCTAGCTCACTCAGAAGCCTCTTCACTGTCTCTCTCTCTCTCTCTCTCTGTACTCACCTAGTTGAGGTTGCGGGGGTCGAGTCTGAGCTCCTGGCCCCACCTCTTCACTGATCGCTACTAGTTCACTCTCTCTGAACCGTGAGCTTTATCATACCTCTGCTTAAAGCAATGTATGGATCCTGCCTCCACTACATCGCTTCCCAAACTATTCCACTTACTGACTACTCTGTGGCTGAAGAAATACTTCCTAACATCCCTGTGATTCATCTGTGTCTTCAACTTCCAACTGTGTCCCCTTGTTACTGTGTCCAATCTCTGGAACATCCTGTGTGTGTGTGTGTTAGTTACCATTTCGTCCTAGGCACATGTCGATTAGACACTAGGCCTGGTTTGTGTGTGTGTACTCACCTAGTTGTACTCACCTAGTTGAAGTTGCAGGGGTCGAGTCCAAGCTCCTGGCCCCGCCTCTTCACTGGTCGCTACTAGGTCACTCTCCCTGAACCATGAGCTTTATCGTACCTCTGCTTAAAGCTATGTATGGATCCTGCCTCCACTACATCGCTTCCCAAACTATTCCACTTCCTGACTACTCTGTGGCTGAAGAAATACTTCCTAACATCCCTTTGACTCATCTGGGTCTTCAACTTCCAATTGTGACCCCTTGTTGCTGTGTCCCATCTCTGGAACATCCTGTCTCTGTCCACCTTGTCAATTCCTCTCAGTATTTTATATGCTGTTATCATGTCCCTCCTATCCCTCCTGTCCTCCAGTACCATCAGGTCGAGTTCCCTTAACCTCTCCTCATAGGACATGCTCCTTAGCTCTGGGACTAGTTTTGTTGCAAACCTTTGCCCTTTCTCTTGTTTCCTGATGTGCTTGGCCAGGTGTGGGTTCCAAACTGGAGCTGCGTACTCTAATATGGGTATGAGGTACATGGTGTACAGTCTGGAATGACTCCTTACTGAGATACTGAAATGCTATTCCTAGGTTTGCCAGTTGCCCATATGCTGCAGCAGTTATTTGGTTGATATGCACCTCAGGAGATTATTATTTTTTTTTTATTATCACACTGGCCGATTCCCACCAAGGCAGGGTGGCCCGAAAAAGAAAAACTTTCACCATCATTCATGTGGTCGGTATTATATACACTCCTGAGATCCTCTTCCTTGAGTGAGGTTTGTAATCTTTGGCCCCCTAGACTGTACTCTGTAAACCCTTCCCTAAAACTACTCCTTGACAGTTACAACAGAATGCACAGCCACAATACAAGGCACTTTTCAACATCCCTCAAGTCAGTCTCTCACTATGCCAGAAAGCTATGCACATAAAGGGCCCAAAGATCTGCAACTCACTACCGTAACAGGTCAAGGATCCCCTGACAGCTTATAAATTTAGAACTTTGCTAAAAAATCATCTTATCTCAAAATATTAACCAAATCAACCAAAACATCTGCTAACTAGTTTCATTATGTGACCTCTAGGCTCTTAATTCTGCCAATCCATAAAATCATCTTCTCTCTCAATATTAACCAAATCAGCCAAAATATTTGCTAATTAATTTTATTATGTGACCTCCTGGCTTTTAATTCTGCCAATCCATAAAATATTACCACCTGCACCATTACTTGTAAGGTAGGTTTTATGTGCAATTTCAAGATTATTTTACTGAATCCTTCTCCACCTTACTACCTCTCACTTGTATTAAGTTTAAATAAGATTGTAAAACAGTTAACCATTACTTCTTGTCTAGTTTTAAGTATAGTTACTATTAAGTATAGTTACTATTAAGTATAGTTACTATTAAGTATAGTTACTATTATCTTATCTAGTTTTAATTAGTTACTATGTATTAGGATTAGTTTGCCCAATATGCCTCAGCATGATAGTGGCTATCTTTGTACTTAGCAAATCAAAATTGTAATTACACATTGTAACCTTTACAAAGAAATAAACTTTACTTTACTTTTACTTTACTTCCCCAATCTTCATGACTTTGCACTAGGTGGGGTTGAGCTCCAGGAGCAAGTTGCTGGACCAGGCCTGAAGCCTATCCAGATCCCTCTGTAGTCCTGCCTTGTCCTCCCCTGACTGAATTCTCCTCATTAACTTCACATTGTCTGCAAACAGGGACACTTCTGAGACTATTCCTTCCATCATGTCATTCACATATACCAGAAACAGCACTGGTCCTAGGAGTGACCCCTGTGGAACCCCACTCATCACAGGTGCCCACTCTGACACTTCATCATGTACCATGACTTGCTAAAGCCTTCCCGTCAGGTATTCTCTGATCCACTGCAGTGTCTTCTCTGTAATACCTGCCTGGTCTTCTAGCTTTTGCACTAATCTCTTGTGTTTAACTGTGTCAAAAACCTTCTTGCAATCCAAGAAAATGCAATCTACCCACCCCTCCCCTCTCTCTCTTGTCTTACTGCTGTCACCTTGTCACAGAACTCTAGTAGGTTTTGTGACACAGGATTTCCCATCTCTGAATCTGTGCTGGTTGTTGTTTATAAGATCATTCCTTTCTAGGTGGTCTACCACTCTTCTCCTGATAATCTTCTCCATGACTTTGCATACATGTCAGTAACACTAGTCTGTAGTTTAAAGCTGCATGTCTGTCTCCTCTTTTAAAAACTGGGACTACATTGGCTGTCTTCCATACCTCAAGTGGTTGCTCTGTTTTCATAAATGGTGAAGATTGTTGTTAGTGGTACACAGAGCACCTCTGCTCCCTCTCTCAGGAGCCATGGAGAGATGTTGTCCAGCCTCATGGCCTTTGAGATAACTAGTTCACTTAGCAGCCTCTTCACCTCCTCCTTGGTTGTACGTATTGTGTCCAGCACTCGTTGGTGTACCCCACCACTCTGTCTTTCCAGAGTCCTTTCTGTCTCCAATGTGAATACTTCTTTGAATCTCACATTAAGCTTCTCACATACTTCAAGGTTGTTTCTTGTAAACTCCCCTGGTTCTTTCCTCAGCCCGATTACCTGGTCTTTGACAGTTTTCTTCCTGATGTGACTGTACTACAGTTTTGGGTCAGACTTGGCTTTCACTGCTATGCATGTGCGAGCATGCGTGTGCATGTGTGTGTGCATGTACGTGTGTGTGTGTGTGTATATTTATTTTCAACAAAACGGCCATCTCCCACCTAGGCAGGGTGACCCAAAAAAGATCAAACTTTTACCATCAATCATTCCATCACTGTCTTGCTAGAGGGGTGCTGATACTACAGTTCAAAACTGCAAATAACCACACCCATCCTTCAGAGTGCATGCAATGTATCTCTCACCTGCAGGACTCAAGTCCTGGTATTAAACAATACCACAGTCAAAAATAAGAAAATACATTAGCCGAGTACTTTGATGCATTAACACAAGCATTTACCTACAGAGGAACTCTTGGTAGGAAACTTTAGCTCCTCAGAAGATGTGCATCAACACATGTGAGCACTCATGTATTTCCTACATTCTCTTTAGGATGTGATATGCAGAACATTCTCTAAATACTTTGGTTACCAGCCATCTTCTTTTCTATACAATAATACAACCAGATGGAAATGCACAAAATATCTGTTGAATAACTTTTCAGAGAGAATTAGCTATGACATAAGGGAAGGCTGGAGTTTACCTGGAAACCAATGCCACTTATTTTATCTTACTGTTAATTATTAGGGTAGAGAATATAATGATATGTATCTTATCTGGCCTGTATCTTATCTGGCCTGGTGGTTAACGCTCTCGCTTCACACGGCGAGGGCCTGGGTTCGATTCCCAGCCAGAGTAGAAACATTGGACGTGTTTCTTTCCACCTGTTGTCTATGTTCCCCATCAGTAAAATGGGTACCTGGGTGTTAGTCGACTGGTGTGGGTCGCATCCTGGGACACTGACCTAAGGAGGCCTGGTCACAGACCGGGCCGCGGGGGCGTTGACCCCCGGAACTCTCTCCAGGTAAACTCCAGGTAAACTCCAGGTGTGTATAGGTCTGTCCAAATTTTACAAAATCAGACTATATTACTGTAATAGGAATCAAACCTCTCTCTCTCTCTCTCTCTCTCTCTAATACAAGAAAGATGAACCAAAACAGAAATATTCAAAATTTAATTTGGAATTTTTTATTTTATAAAAAAAATCAGAATGTGGAAGAATCTGAAATCTAATTTTTTACAAACTTTCTCTCCTATTCTATTCTGAAAATTTTGAATTGAAGAGATATTATAAAATAAAATCCAGAATTTTTATTTGCATATGGATAATAATTTCTTACTCACATTTGAGAATAAAAATAAAATTGTTTGAGAATATTTTGAACTTGTAATTCTGGAACAGATTCTTCAAATAAAACAAAAAATATGAATTAGAGATAATGTAGTGCAAGTTAATACTTATACAAGTTTCTTTCAAAAGTCAAAATTTTGGAAGTTATGTTTCAAAATATGAACAAACATTGTTGATTAATGTATAGTGTATTAGAAAAATTTTGAAATTTAAAAAGTGTCTTTGACTTAAAATAAATAATGTCTGCAAAATCAACTTCATTTTTTATTAATGGAAAAGGGAAAAAAACAGATTTAAATAAGACAAATTACTATAAAAGTATAAAAGCCATTTATACAAACCTGAGAAGGTTGAAAAATGAGTATGTTCTTAAAAATTGAAAAAAAAAAAACAAAGATATAATGTATACTGGAATACAGGAGGACCCCGCATGTTTGCCACCTTTTTTTCGGTGCTGCATATTTTTGCTGGTTTTCAATTAAGCCATTATTTATTATGTTCGATGCTTTTTCCGCCTTCCATCTGTTTTCACACAACAGTTGCAAAGGGAAGGGTGACCATCAGGTATTTTAGATGTATCTGATAATGAATAAAAGGCTCTTTTTCACTCGCCGGCGATTTTCAATTATCGCCAGGAGTCGGGAACCTAACAGCTGTAAAAGTGGGGGGGCCCTCCTGTACTAAAATAAAATAATGATCACTGAAGGGCTATGTGTGGCAAATATATAAATATTGTAGTGTGTTTTGAAGTGGCAACCCATCCTGCTCAAAAAATCTCAGGAGATGAAGCTTTCACAATCTAAATTTCATTTACCTTTGAATCATTATGTTAGTATGAAATGGCAAAATTATGAAAAAAAATGAGGTTTTATCACCAAATAATAAAAATTTTAAACTAATGTACAATTTAGAAGAAATTTCAGGCAGACCAACATGGTGCTGAAAGTTTCCTCTTCGAACTGTGCGCTACATAGTTGTAAATTGTCCCGGCTATGATACAGTGATTTATATTCTTGAAACAAAATGAGTTCTACATAAAGGATATATTATGTGTAAGAATTGTCTATCATTAGTGCAAATGCATCTATCAGTTATTTCACTGAAGTATGAAGCATATAATTATGCAGTACACACCATATTTTACAGCATCAGACACTATTTTTTTTTTCTCCAAAATAAGTCTCGAAAATATACCCAGCATCTTGGAGGCTGAAGTACCATTATGTATCTGTTTTCCCAAAATTTAGCCAATCAGAATGGTGGTGGTGGTGAGGGGGGAGGGAGGGGTTGCATCCATGACACAGGAGCATCTTGTTCACCGTAAAATATGGCACATCAACATCTTTCATTTACAGTGTTATGTGTGATAGAATACAAGGGAGTAATCAAAGTTGAATTTGGTGAATGAAAAGAGCCATAAGAGAAAAAAAAAACTTGTTTCTCACAATACTTCCACTGAAAACCAAGGCCATAAGGTTTTTAACCTGAATATTATATATTGACCAATATGTATTACATGTATATTTTAGAACACCAAAAGCAGCATGTTAAAATCTGGCTCAACTGTCACTTGTCTTTTTATCTGAATTTTGTGCCCAGTTTTTCTATTAAATTATTTCAATATGGGGCAATTTTTTGGCATTGTTAAAGCATAGGGAGCGAGCTTACCTGCATCCCAATAATAGCGTAGATGAAGAACAACATGGCAATGAGAAGACAAACGTACGGCAGTGCCTGTAGAAGAAAGTAGATATTAGATAAAAGATATGGATAGAAGTTCATGATAAATCCAGTGAAAAGCAGGGGCACCATGGGCACAGTAAGAAAACAACATCAACATCCATGACCCTAAACTATTCAACCTGCTACCAGCAAATATCACAAATATTGCCAGAACAAAAGTAAAAGATTTTCAAGATTTTTAGGCGCCCTTATCAAACACACAACTATCTTACAGCGGTAAGCTTGTCCAAATATACAGGTACATATAGAAAGAGAAATACAAATAGCCAGATCTTCACTTTAAGGAGGTTATTAGTAGAATATTCAAGAGGTTATTAGTAGAATCACAGTAAATCAACCATTAAAAATCACATTATGAAATCCTGTGTAGTTTGCAACCAAACAAACAAATGAGCTTCCACATGGATTTTATGCAGCCTTTGTGGAAATTGGTGTCCCGCCCCCTGTGCAGATATCCAAGAATTATCTACAAGAGGTATTAAATCAGGGAAATGTTTTTGGGTATGCCCAAATGAGATTAATCTGTGGACTAAAATCACATTTGTATTAAAAGAGGATAACATCAAAGCAGCCTTCATAGAAAACCTGGAAGCATTCTATAACAGATGGGAAAATAAAAAGTCTGGGCTGGATGGAGCTATCACCCTTGGTGCAGATGATGTCCTGGCTGACAGTAACTGTATGACTAGAGGTGCTGGCCATGTAGTCAGGAACTGTAAGGCTGGAGATGCTGTCCTGGTAGACAGTAACTGTATGCATGGTGAAATGCATATAGTGGCCTCGAGGGAGACAGGAGCTGTAGTGGGGAAACAAGTGTAGTCAAGGACAAGATAAAACCAAAATTACAAACTAGTAATACCACAGGAGATAGCAAACAAGGAGACTCCACGAGTAATAGTGAGGATATATTACCAGAAACAACTGGTGAGAGCTCCATTGTTAATACTAGTGAGGATAGGAATGAGACAGGAAAACATGTACCAACAGGGAATACAGCCACAAAAATCCAAGGCAAATGGAAACCAAGCCTGTGCACATATTATGCACTTGGTATCTGCAGACATGGGATATCTGGAAAAACAGATGGGATGTGCAACTATGACCACCCTAGAAAATTATTTTTTTTTTATTATCACACCGGCCGATTCCCACCAAGGCAGGGTGGCCCGAAAAAGAAAAACTTTCACCATCATTCACTCCATCACTGTCTTGCCAGAAGGGTGCTTTACACTACAGTTTTTAAACTGCAACATTAACACCCCTCCTTCAGAGTGCAGGCACTGTACTTCCCATCTCCAGGACTCAAGTCCGGCCTGCCGGTTTCCCTGAAAATGCCGTGCCCATATGACAACAGGAAAATGCAAAATCCCTTCCTGTAAGCTTTTTCACCCTGAAATGTGTCCCTCTTCAGTACAGGAAAGACTGTGCTATAACTTAAATTGTCAGGCACACCATCTAAAGGGGACAAAAAGGTACAAAACATCCAGACCGTGGGAAAACCTGGGTAGACACAGCCACTCAAGAGGGAGAAGTTTTTAAGTGCCAGGAAGGAAAAAAACTGGCAGGAAATGGCAGAAATCATACACCAAATCTAGTCATTTTGGAGTGGAATCACAGTCGATGGCCTCCACTCCAAACCAACAGATACAGATATTAGTGCTGGAAAAAAAAAATCCCCCCCCCCCGTACCACCAATACCACCAATCCGATGACAGTCTAAAGCCAGCAACGAACAACAAAATACCTTTCATCCGTGGACTGCTTGCAGAGGCAAATGCAATGTTCGCAGCTTTTACAGAGACCCACATAAAGGATCACTTGGACAACGAAATATGGATCCCAGGTTACAACCTATACAGATGCAACAGAGTGAACAAGCAAAAGGGGGGGATTGGCCTGTATATCGCAGAGTCACTTATTTGCACAGAACTGCTAAATGCTTCAAATGATGTAGCTGAAATTTTAGCAGTAAAGATCGAGAACCAAAATTTAGTCATTGTGATAGTCTACAAGCCTCCGGATACAATGTCCCAACAATTCCAGGGACAGCTGTTGAAAATTGACCACTGTCTGGAAAACCTTCCAGCTCCTGCCCCCAACATCTTGCTCCTGGGGGATTTCAACTTAAGGCACCTAAAATGGAGGAATATAGCAAATAATGTTGTTGCAGTGATAACACCAGGAGGCAGCTCAGACGAGAACTCACTCACTCTCACTCTCACTCTCACTCTCTCTCTCTCTCTCTCTCTCTCTCTCTCTCTCTCTCTCTCTCTCTCTCTCTCTCTCTCACTCACTCACTCACTCACTCACACACACACACACACACACACACACACACACACACACACACACAACACACACAACACACACACAACACACACACAACACACACACAACACACACACAACACACACACAACACACACACAACACACACACAACACACACACAACACACACACAACACACACACAACACACACACACACACACACACACACACACACACACACACACACACACACACACACACACACACACACACACACACACACACACACACACACACACACACACACACGAGTTTTTAAATCTCTGCACAAAATTCAACTTAAACCAGCAAATAATAGAGCCTACTAGACTGGAGAATACACTAGACCTCATCTTCACTAACAATGATGATCTGATACGAAATGTCACCATATCAAAAACAATATACTCGGATCACAACATAATCGAGGTTCAGACATGTATGCGCGGAGCTCCAGACCAACAAAATGGGATCAGTCACAAGGGAGCCTTCACTAAATTCAACTTCAGTAACAAGAACATAAAGTGGGACCAAGTAAACCAAGTCCTAAATGATATAAGTTACTACTCCTATCACTATTGAAAAACATCTTTCTCTCAATTCTTGTAGTGGTACTGTCATTCTGCCCCATACCATAGTCCAACAGAATTTCCAGTCATGTGGCAATGACATTTTTGAACAGCTGTAACTTCAGGATCTCCCAATCCTCAAAGTAGACACTTATGTCCTTCCTGCCCGGGGGCGGAGACGTTACCCTTGCAATGTGGCTCGTTTAACTTTTGACAGCCGAGAACTCCCGTCCTCTGTATATGTCGCGGGACATCGGTTATAAGTTCGAAAGGTGATACCTACACCACAGCAATGTAGAAATTGCTGGCGTTTTGGTCACCCAGCGAAATATTGCAGATCTATGGCCGAATGCCCAGTCTGTGGTGCCGACGACCATTCTAATACATCTTGCAGTCAACCTCCATCTTGCCTTAATTGTAATGAAGCTCACCCTTCGTACTCCCGCCGTTGCCAGGTCTACTTAAATGAACGTGAAATCCGTTGCCTCAAAGAGGCAGAAGGCCTCCCTTATGCTATGGCAGTTACTCATCTCCGCCTCCAAGGGAGACTACCCCGTGTTTCTTATTCTCGTGTTTCCAAACATCCCCCCACTTCTGGGGTCCCATCTTCTGCAGCCTCCTCTGTTGTTACCCCTCCCATAGCCACTACGGCATCTAATCCTTTTGCTGTCCTTGGCTCTGACGTCCCGACTACAACTCAGTCTGTTCTCACATCTTCGTGTCCTTCCTCACAAGCCCCAGTATCGACAAGACCTTGTACGACACCTAATACCAATCGCCCCTCTACTCAGAAGTCCAAAAAATCCACATTGCTCAAATCTTCCTTGCCCCTTCCTTCCCTTCTTCCACCTCCACACTTTACCTTTCCAGTCTCTGTACCTAGTTCTTCCCCTCTCTCTGGCTCTATTACAAGTGTGGAGATTCACCCTCCTCCTCGTACTATGCCTTCCACCCCCGTCCCCTCCCAAGTTTCTCCCTCTTCTGCCACCTCCCAGGTTTCTGCCTCTTCTGTCCCCCCCCACACTTCATCTCCAGTCCCTTACACTCTTCCCTCCCCCTCTACTTTGGTACAGTCCATTACTGTCCCAATTTTTACTCACCCTCCTCCTTCTATCTCTAATATGGTCTCCCATACATCTTTGAATTCAGAAACACTTGAAGCCATTTCAGAATATATTGCAGAGACTAAACCTTCAATGGACACTGATTCACTTCCTGTTCCTTCTCTTCCCTCTCCTCCATCTTCACAACCCCATTCTTCGCAACGCTCCGTTCCTTCGCTACTTGAACGTCTTCCAATGCCACCACATGTTGACTTTTCTAACCCCTTTAGTCCGTAGGTGCCTTTACCTACAGATTCCTGATATTTTCTTCATCGCCAATCATGGCCTATTTACAGTGGAATATCCGCGGCCTCAGGGGTAATCGGGGTGAGCTTCAGATGTTGCTTTCCAGGTTTTCCCCTGTTGGTGCTTGCTTACAAGAACCAAAATTACACTTGGCTGTTTTCCAACCTATCTCAGGCTATAATTTATTGTATTCTTCGGATCCTTTCTCAGATGGGACCTTTAATGAAAGTGCCCTTCTACGCAATGATATTCCGTACTGTCAACTATTTGTCCATACCTCGCTGTATTACACTGCAGCCCGTATCCACTTGAATAAGTGGTTTACAATATGTTCTTTATATCTCTCTCCTTCTCGAGCATTTTCTATCCCAGACTTTGCCTTTCTTGTTTCATCCTTACCACCACCACTTCTGTTACTTGGTGAATTTAATGCCCACCATTTCCTCTGGGGGGGGTCTCATTGTGACTCAAGTGGCATTCAGTTGGAGGCTTTTCTCGCCTCTCACCCCCTCCATGTTTTAAATACGGGTACTCCCACCCATTTTGATCCTCGTACTCATACTCTCTCTTGCATCGATCTATCAGTCTGCTCTTCCTCCACTGCACTAGACTTCACCTGGTCAGTTCTACCAGACTTACATGACAGCGATCATTTTCCGATCATTCTTACTTCTCCTTCCTATTCACCACCTTTCCGTAGCCCTCGCTGGCAATTTGATCGGGCAAATTGGGATCTTTACTCACACCTCACTGCTTTTAGTGAGGTTCCTTCTTCATCCTCCATTGATGAGCTCCTAGACATCTTCTCGACGTCAGTTTATACCGCAGCTTTTCATTCTATACCCCAAACCTCAGGAAGGCATTCTCAGAAGTGCGTGCCTTGGTGGTCTCCTGCTTGTGCTCGTGCAGTACGTTTGAAACGTGCTGCATGGGGCAGGTACCGGTACAATAGAACCGCTGAGAGACTTCTTGATTTTAAGCAGAAGCGTGCGATCGCTCGCCGTGTCATCCGTGAAGCTAAACGCACTTGTTGGCGAGACTATGTTTCCACCATCACCTCTGCTTCTTCTATGAGTGCAGTCTGGAAAAAAGTGAGGAAATTGAGTGGTAAATACTCTCCTGACCCAGCTCCTGTTCTACGGGTCGCTGGTGTTGATGTAGCAAACCCTCTCGACGTTGCCATTGAACTTGGCACACATCTGGTCCGTATTTCCCGAGGGCTCCATCTATGCCCCTCGTTTCTTTCCTCAAAGTCTAGAGTTAGTACCCTTGGACTTTTCTTCTCTCAGAGAAGAACAGTATAATGTGCCTTTTACACTTCAAGAACTGGAGGCAACGCTCTCAGCTTGCCGATCATCGGCAGCTGGACCTGACGACATTCATATTCGTATGTTACAACATTTACATCGGTCAGCCCTTGTAGTCCTCTTACACCTCTTCAATCTTATTTGGGCACAAGGAGTTCTTCCCCAGCTGTGGAAATCTGCCATTGTTCTCCCTTTCCGCAAACCGGGTACTACAGGACATGATGCCTCCCACTATCGCCCCATCGCTCTTACTAGTGCAGTTTGCAAAGTGATGGAACGTCTCATAAATCGACGTTTAATGTGGTATTTAGAGACACACAACAGTCTCTCCGCTAGTCAATATGGCTTTCGTAAGGGTCGTTCTACCATAGACCCCTTACTACGCTTGGATACGTATGTTTGTAATGCCTTTGCGAATAATCACTCAGTTATTGCCATATTTTTTGACCTTGAGAAGGCATATGACACAACTTGGAGGTATAATATTTTGGCCCAGGCCCATTCCTTAGGCCTCCGAGTCAATCTACCATCCTTCCTTACGAACTTTTTAACTGACAGACATTTCCGTGTTCGAGTCAATAATGTTCTTTCCCCGGACTTCGTCCAAGCTGAAGGTGTCCCTCAGGGATGTGTTCTAAGCACAACACTTTTTCTCCTTGCTATAAATGATTTAGCCTCTGTTCTTCCACCCAATATTTGGTCATCACTCTATGTTGATGACTTCGCTATTGCTTGTGCAGGCGCTGACTGTCATCTTATTGCAGTTTCTCTCCAGCATGCGGTCGACCGTGTTTCCACTTGGGCCACCACGCATGGGTTTAAATTTTCAAGTACCAAAACTCACCAAATTACTTTCACTAGACGCTCTGTTATCTCCGATCATCCTTTGTATCTCTATGGCTCCCGTATCCCCGAACGTGATACAGTCAGGTTTCTAGGCCTTCTCTTTGACCGTCGGTTATCCTGGAAACCTCACATAACCTCTCTGAAGGCAACTTGTCACAGCCGGCTAAACCTTCTTAAAACCCTTGCTCATCTTTCCTGGGGAGCTGATCGTCAAACTCTGCTTCGCCTACATTCAGCCCTCGTTTTATCGGAACTCGATTATGGTGACCAGATTTATTCCGCGGCCTCTCCTGCTACTCTCTCTAGCCTTAACTCTATCCATCACCAAGGATTACGTTTGTGCCTTGGTGCTTTTCGCTCTTCCCCTGTTGAGAGCCTCTATACAGAAGCGAATGTTCCATCCTTGTCTGATCGCCGTGATGCCCATTGCCTTCGCTACTATGTACGCTCTCATGATCTACACAATCCTTCCATTTATAGAATGGTCACCGATATTAGTAGACATTCTTTATTCGTTCGCCGCCCCTGTTTGCTCCGTCCCTTTTCTCTTCGCCTACATTCACTCTTGTCTTCCCTTCAGTTACCACCTTTATATGTTCATGTAGCATCTCACTTTTCCCTACCCCCCTGGGAAGTTCCAGCTGTTCGGGTCTGTTCTTTCTCACTCCCTTGCTCGAAAGCTCAACTGCCTACGGTGGCTTCCTGCTCTCTTTTTCTTGATCACTTCCACTCCCATTCTCATGCCACCGCTGTGTACACAGATGGCTCTAAGTCTTCAGACGGCGTCGGATTCGCAGCAGTGTTTCCAGACAGCGTCGTGCGGGGACATTTACTATCTTCAGCTAGCATTTTTACTGCTGAACTGTATGCCATTCTTGCAGCACTTATTCGTATCGCATCTATGCCTGTGTCATCATTTGTAGTAGTCTCGGACTCCCTTAGTGCTCTACAGGCTATACGAAAATTTGATACATCTCATCCCCTAGTTCTCCGTATCCAACTTTGGCTACGCCGTATCTCTACCAAACATAAAGATATTGTTTTTTGTTGGGTCCCTGGTCATGTCGACGTACAGGGCAATGAACAGGCAGACACTGCTGCGCGGTCAGCAGTACACGACCTACCAATTTCCTATCGAGGTGTTCCATTTCTGGACTATTTTGCTGCAATAGCTACCCACCTTCGCACCCATTGGCAACAACGTTGGTCAACTCTGCTCAGTAACAAACTTCATTCTATTAAACTGAGCATAGGTTACTGGCCGTCTTCTTGTCATCAGTGCCGAGGTTGGGAGACCACTCTCTCCCGCCTTAGCATTGGTCACACTCGTCTTACTCATGGGTATCTCATGGAGAGGCACCCTGTTCATCTCTGTGAGCAGTGTCAAGTTCCAGTATCGATTAGCCACATTCTGTTAGACTGCCCTCTCTATCAACGAGCACGCAGAATTTACCTCCAACGTCGTCTTCGTTCTACTACTCTCTTTACCTTCCCTTCTTGCTGATGGACCCTCCTTTAATCCTGACTCTCTCATTGACTTCTTGACAACGACTGATTTACTCCACAAACTCTGATGATACTTTTCGCACTCCCCTCAGCCCTTTCTAGTTCAGTCTCTTGCTGCCCTTTACCCTTTCACCATCCACTGCCCCGCTGTTATCCGTAACCTATTACTCATCCATCTCCCTTTTGCCACCTGATGCCCTCGCTTCCTTCCTGCCCTGCAGCGCTGTATAGGCCTTGTGGCTTAGCGCTTCTTTTTGATTATAATAATAATAATAATTTGAAAGGATCCTAGATACCCATCAATTACACAACCCAGGGCAACATGGGTTTAGAACAGGTCGCTCCTGTCTGTCTCAACTATTGGATCACTACGACAAGGTCCTAGATGCACTAGGAGACAAAAAGAATGCAGATGTAATATACACAGACTTTGCAAAAGCCTTCGACAAGTGTGGCCATGGCGTAATAGTGCACAAAATGCGTGCTAAAGGAATAACAGGAAAAGTTGGTCGATGGATCTATAATTTCCTCACTAACAGAACACAGAGTAGTAGTAGTCAACAGAGTAAAGTCTGAGGCGGGTACGGTGATAAGCTCTGTTCTGCAAGGCACAGTACTCACTCCCATCTTGTTCCTCATCCTCATATCTGACATAGACAAGGATGTCAGCCATAGCACCATGTCTTCCTTTGCAGATGACACCCAAATCTGCATGACAGTGTCTTCCATTGCAGACAATGCAAGGATCCAGGTAGACATCAACCAAATCTTTCAATGGGCTGCAAAAAACAATATGAAGTTCAACGATGAGAAATTTCAATTACTCAGATATGGTAAACATGAAGAAATTAAAACTTCATCAGAGTATAAAACAAATTCCGGCCACACAATAGAGCAAAAAACTAATGTCAAAGGCCTGGGAGTGATCATGTCGGAGGATCTCACCTTCAAGGACCATAACATTGTATCAATCGCATCTGCTAGAAAAATGACAAGATGGATAATGAGAACCTTCAAAACTAGGGATGCCAAGCCCATGATGACACTCTTCAGGTCGCTTGTTCTATCTAGGCTGGAATATTGCTGCACACTAACAGCACCTTTCAAGGCAGGTGAAATTGCTGACCTAGAAAATGTACAGAGAACCTTCACGGCACGCATAACTGAGATAAAACACCTCAATTACTGGGAGCACTTGAAGTTCCTGAACTTGTACTCCCTGGAATGCAGGCAGGAGAGATACATGATTACAGTGGACCCCCGCATAACGATTACCTCCGAATGCGACCAATTATGTAAGTGTATTTATGTAAGTGCGTTTGTATGTGTATGTTTGGGGGTCTGAAATGGACTAATCTACTTCACAATATTTCTTATGGGAACAAATTCGGTCAGTACTGGCACCTGAACATACTTCTGGAGTGAAAAAATATCGTTAACCGGGGGTCCACTGTATATACACCTGGAAAATCCTAGAGGGACTAGTACCAAACTTGCACACGAAAATCATTCTCTCCGAAAGCAAAAGACTCGGCAGACAATGCAACATCCCGCCAATGAAAAGCAGGGGTGTCACTACCATGCTAAGAGACAACACAATAAGTGTCAGGGGCCCAAGACTGTTCAACTGCCTCCCAGCATACATAAGGGGGATTACCAATAGACCCCTGGCTGTCTTCAAGCAGGCACTGGACAGACACCTAAAGTTGGTACCTGACCAGCAGGGCTGTGGCTCGTACGTTGAATTGCGTGCAGCCAGCAGCAACATCCTGGTTGATCAGGCCCTGATCCACCATGAGGCCTGGTCACAGACCGGGCCGTGGGGGCATTGACCCCTGGAACTCTCTCCAGGTAAACTCCAAAGGAAACTAGCTCACTACTGCTACTGATTATCTGGCTAGCAAGAGCATCAGATTGCTGACCCTATAAAGTTATTGATCTGCACCAAAGTAAACTTCTTTTTAATAATACTAGAAACAAATACCTCTCTGATATCCCAGTGTTTGACTCAACCTGCACAAAAGCTAAATGCACATCAAAGGCTCCAAAATCTGGAACTTTCTGCCTGAAGATTCCAAAGGTTTCCTGTCTGCCAACCTCTTCAAGACTATTGTTACAAAGCACCTCCTTACCTTAATGAAGTTCATGACAACAATATATATATATATATACAGTGGACCCCCGCATAACGATTACCTCCGAATGCGACCAATTATGTAAGTGTATTTATGTAAGTGCGTTTGTATGTGTATGTTTGGGGGTCTGAAATGGACTAATCTACTTCACAATATTTCTTATGGGAACAAATTCGGTCAGTACTGGCACCTGAACATACTTCTGGAGTGAAAAAATATCGTTAACCGGGGGTCCACTGTTTATATATATATATATATATATATATATATATATATATATATATATATATATATATATATATATATATATATATATATATATATATATATATATATATACATATGTATATATCAAACACATCTTGAAACCTTCTTATTGACTTTTTATTCATTATTCATCTTTCTGTACTTCTTGTTTCTAGCATTTTTCTGCTCCCATATATTGCACCAAATGTTACAATCTTTTCACTCTAATACAGATACTATTACCATGGAAATATTTACACACTGACAACTGCTATTGTTTTGCATTCTTTGAGGAAGAATCTTTTAACTAGTATCTAAACTATTTTTAATTCCTTGTACTAGACCATGTACTTGTAGCCATAGTCTAAGTTTGCCTGAAATACTGTACATAATAAGGGTTTTCAAATTATTGTGTATGTTTGTACCTTAATTTGAAATAAAGTCATTATCATTATTGATATTAACTTATTAATAGTTTCAAATGAAAAATTGTTCCTAATGGACAAGAGGAAGGGAAGGTGTCTAAGAAAGCCTAGTGTAAATGAAATACACTTACCTTAAATGACTGCACGAACGTCCATAATAATATTCGAATAGTGTAACCCTGGCGAAGCAATTTTATAAGTCGAGCTGCTCGAAATAACCGTAAGAATCCCACATTGATGAAGTTTTCCTGGAAAGATGCAAATATAATAAATACATTAACATCAACAAAATCATCAAAAGGGATACTTATAGCATATATGTGTGTGTGTAAAAGTGTGTGTGTATATATACATATATATATATATATATATATACATATATATATATATATATATATATATATATATATATATATATATATATATATATATATATATATATATATATATATATATATAAGCACCAGAGTAAAAAAATAAGAGAACACAAATATTAGAGCACTTTAATGTGGTCAGAAACATGTCTCTGTCTCTCCCATTAAGGCAGGATGGTCGAGAAAAGGAAAAACCTAGCCAGCAATACTCATTCCCTTGTCTTTCCGAAAGTGCAAAAACATGAAAAACATGACAACTTATATGAGTGACTGAACCTCAAATAAAAACAGGTAGATGGATCAATCCACATCCTTCACAATACAAAAGCAGGTCAAAGCCCATGAATTAATTGTCTCTACTCCATTCAGGCATGCTCACATACCTGCTAGATGCTCAAGCACCTTATGCTTAAAACCTTCTTAACATCTTCCTTCCAATCTTTCCTGTGACATCCCCTACATGTCCTACCATCCACTCCAGACTTATGTATGCTCTTTGTTCAGCTTATTTTGTTTCCTCCTTTTTCAATGACTAAACCATTTCAACTCATCTTTTGGTCCCTGAATTAATACCTTTCAAACCACTCCATCCACTGATTATTTCACTCCTTGTACTCTTGAAACACCTTCTTCACCAGCCTTTTCCTCATTGCCACCAGCTTTCTCCTCACTGACACCAGCTTCCTCCTCACTATCACCAACCTCTTCCTCAAATTTCACCAGCCTCCTCTTCACTGCAACATTCAAAGATCATGCCTCACACCCATGCAAAAGCATTGTCACCACTATGCTCCCAGACATTTATTTTTTGCATCAACTAATAAACTTTGTTAATATGTATGTATGTATATATATATATCCATATGAATAACTAAAGTGTAATGAACACTCGTCAGTGCCTAATAATAATCCATATGGAGACAGACACACAGAAGGCTGACTGATCTGTATATTTTGACTCCCTTATGGGATCTTCTTCAGTTGAAGAGGATCCCAGAAGGGAGTCGAAATATACAGATCAATCAACCGCCTGTGTTTCTATCTCCATGTTGGTTATTATTTAGCATATATGTGTATGTGTGTGTGCGTACTCACCTACATGTGTCTGCATGGGTCGAGTCTTAGCTCCTCGCCTTGCCTCACCAGACTCATACTTTCCTAACCTTTTGGGACATATTGTACCTATTCTTAAAACTATCTGGAATCTGCTTTCACCACTTCAATGAGATCATTCCAATTCCCGACCACCCTGAGACTGAAGAAATACTTCCTGACATTCCTGTGACTTGTCTGTGTCTTTAACCCTGAGTACCTCTTAAACAGCTTGTCTCTGTCTGTTCTACCAATGCCTCTGAGTAATTTGTATGTTATGTCTCCACTGGTCCTGCTCTCCTAAAGGCTTGTTATATTCAATTATATTAGCCTTTCCTCATAGCTCATATCCTCAGTTCTGGAATTAGTCTTGCTGCATACTTCAACACTTTCTCCAGTTTTTTAACATACTTCCACAGGTGTGGGTTCCATACTGGTGCTGTGCACTCCAAGATGGGCCTGACATATGTTATATAAAGCACCCTGAATGACATTTTTTGTTAAGATTCCCGAAGGCCACTCGTAGACTTGCCAGGTAATTCTGTTGATGTGAGCCTTTTGTAATATGGTAGGCACTATGCTTACCCCCAGGTCCTCTTTGAATGAGGTCTGTAGCCTCCATCCTGAGTCTATACTGTGTCTGGTCTTCTGGCCCCTTTCCCCAATCTTCATAATCTTGCATTTGCTGGGATTGGGTTCAAACAACCACTTATCTGTGTGTGTGTGTGTGTGTGTGTGTGTGTGTGTGTGTACTCACCTATTTGTGGTTGCAAGGGTCGAGTCTTAGCTCCTGGCCCCGCCTCTTCACCGGTTGCTACTGGGCCCTCTCTCTCCCCGCTCCATGAGCTTTATCAAACCTCGTCTTAAAACTGTGTATGGTTCCTGCCTCCACTACGTCATTTTCTAGGCTATTCCACTGCCTTACAACTCTATGACTGAAGAAATGCTTCCTAATATCTCTCTGACTCATTTGTGTCTTCAACTTCCAATTGTGGCCTCTTGTTTCTGTGTCCCCTCCCTGGAACATCCTGTCTTTGTCCACCTTGTCTATTCCACGCAGTATTTTATATGTCGTTATCATGTCTCCCCTGACCCTCCTGTCCTCCAGTGTCGTCAGGCCGATTTCCCTTAATCTTTCTTCATAGGACATTCCCCTTAGCTCTGGAACTAACCTTGTGGCAAACCTTTGTACTTTCTCTAGTTTCTTGACGTGCTTTATCAAGTGCGGGTTCCAAACAGGTGCTGCATACTCCAGTATGGGCCTGACATACACGGTGTACAGTGTCTTGAACGATTCCTTACTAAGGTATCGGAATGCTGTTCTCAGGTTTGCCAGGCGCCCATATGCTGCAGCAGTTATCTGATTGATGTGTGCTTCCGGAGACATGCTCGGTGTTATACTCACCCCAAGATCTTTCTCCTTGAGTGAGGT
>NC_091375.1:9667722-9740222 GCF_038502225.1 Cherax quadricarinatus
TATTGTTCCAGTTATGTTATTGGGCCTTTTTGTTCATTTTAGAGGATTATTTCAAGTGTGATGTCTACACACTTCTGATAAGACAGCAATTGAATGAATAATGGTGAACATGTTTCCTTCTTTGACTTACCGTACCTTGGTGGGAAATGAGTAATGTGGTCAAAAAAAATAAAGACATTATATTATATATGAATTACTGTATAAATTAATTACATGAAGTGAGAAAATCACCATACTGGGAAAGTAACAAATTGTGTAAGGAGCACTGTGATCAAACTCTCAGCCTTGCATTTGCAAATTCACTGCCACACCAACTATGTGAGAAACCACAACCCGCTTTTGGGTCTTCATAAATATTTTGAGTGTTTGAATATTAAGTAGTGTCTAGTGTGTCATAATATTAGTTAAAATGCACTTACAAACTGAAGAGTACTAACTGAAATTTTTCTTAACCTGTATACAGTAATAAAAAAAAATCATTCTCATTTTTATGTATTTACATCATATACAGTACAAAGTGCCAAATCTACATAAGATTCCAATATTACATAGCCTATTAACATTACTTATATTTTAAGCTCTTCTGGGTATGTACAAGTCATCAAGCACTGCAATCACATGTCAACAAAAGCTGTCTCAAATAAAATAATGCATGAAAGCTGATCAATACATATCCAAATTCCCTAACAATTTAAGATCTAAATACAATATACTGTACTTATTAGTTATACAGGCATTACCAATACAGGGTAAGACCATAATTGTAGTTTATTACTTAGGATCAACATTCAGAAAGAGAACCATAATGGGATGACTGTACCATGTCACAGCATGGGGGTATTGTGCATACTCTCAAGAAAATATTTATCACATTATATGAGCCTGTGAATTGTACACAGTGTATTAAATGCAGTAAAAATAGTTATCACTGTGAAAGCAGATACTGAAAATGTTAAATCATTTCAAGTGTATTTTGGTATTTATAATGAATAAAAATTGTCACTTTTGCTTTAAAATAAAAAAAAAAAAGAACACATGCAATTAACAATTACTGTATTTTTCATGTTAAGGTGAAATACAGTGTGTGTGGTTCACTCTGTGGGGTTTTCAAATATAGTCTCATCATTACCAATGATAAGTTCCGACAACCTAGAATACAAGCCTAGATTTCAAGGAGGGAATCTTATTTTTGAGGTTTACTACGATCAATGCTACCAGTGCCTCTTTATAGGGGAAAACTTACTGTCCCTTCTCCATACATTCGCTGAGACAAAGAAAACAAAAATATCATTTTGTATCTGTTTTTGTAGGTCACACTGTATATTTTTCAACATAATAAAACATGCAGGTATAACAAATAAAAATCTGTACCTTTTTCTTCATAACAAAGGTAAACAAGCAAACCCTGGAACAGGTGGGGTTTGAACTCATGCCTTATGGACTGGCCTGGGGATTTAAGACTCGCTTGACATGAGTTCATACCCCACCCATTCTGTGGTTTGTTTGCAATCGCATTATTTCAATTTCATGAGTAAACAAGCAGCTTGAATTTTAAACAAGTTAGTAGTGGAAGATGCATAGTTAAAGAAGTCAATGAAACACATAGATTCTTTAAACCACAAAAACAAACTACAGTAAAACCAAAAGAAACAGGTGTATTAAATAAGGAAGAGTTTTGTAATGGTCAACTGACATATCATTGGCTCATCAAAATATATGTTTGTGAGGAAAGTGTTAATGCATTATCCTCAGTTTGGGCAATTTTGGTTTTTAGAAATAGGAAATCAACATAATATAATAAAAATACACTGCGTGGACAGCACATAGCTGCGGGCGACTCTCTTCAGCCTTGCATTTTATTTTTACGAGACACGAAATGCACTTGGCACCATGCTTTACTTACCTTATCCTATGTTGAGAGGACATCACATAATAATTAGATGGTGTTAAACTACATAAAAAAAAATTAACGTGATCTTAAAAAATGCTATATTATAAAAAGTTAGCTTCTGGCTTCATGAAAAATTTAGAGCAGGTGCACTAAGGTTATTTGTGCAAAGTTATTTACTATTTGATGCTGAACATAGATGCAAAAATTGGATATTTTCAAAATATTTTGAAAAAATCAATATTATTCATATGAAAATACTGCAGTACTAAAATAAAATTAGCCAAGTTAATAGTTTGTAAGTACACAAAATTCTGAAGCAAAAAATTATAAACCTGAATGAAGAATGAGGCAATTTTAAGCCACGTTTTAATCTGATGCATGTATTTGCACTATATACATCACTTATTGTACCTTGTACTTCAGTTTTTGAGACCAACACCTTAGGACTTCATGATGTGATTTTTGTACAAAAACTGTAACTGCAATATTACACTTTCCAAATTTGGAAATACCATGCAAAATCATTACTTATCTCTTATAGCTTAAGACATGTCGATCAATGACCATAATGATTTCTAATATTTTCAGTTATTTTGATTCATATGGAAGATACTATACAGGTCATGCTAACAATAACATTACAGAGAGCTCAGCTGTAGGATTTTTCAAGGCTTAAACATACTCATTTATAACAGTGTAAAATCTTATAGAAGAATCATAAAATATTAAGGGTATATTTGTCTATGGGTTTCAATAAATTTATAAATTGTATATAGTGAGGATTTTTTTAAACTCTTACAAAGGTTTGTTTAAAAAAATATTTTGACTCCCTTACTGACCAAGTGTACACCAGCTGTATCACTCTTTGCTACCCTACCATAAATCTTGATTGCAAATTTGATGTTCATTGTATGTTCCATATTTTCGCAACAAAATTTAAATAGCATTTTCTTTGATATTAAGATAATTAACATAAAACAAGGACAATCAGTAATTAAGAAATAAGCCTACATATAAATCAATCAAAACACAATTTCAGAGTAATATAAAAAACAACAACTTTTGATCTCTTGCATTATATGTCATGTTATATACAAATAATTGCAGTTGATAAAAGGTAAAAAAACATTGTATTACTACTACTTTCTGCCTTAGGGAACAATATTACACATTACAGTCACACCTCATTAATCTGGAGTTATTGGGATTAAGAGTATTTTGTTATTCAGGTAGTGTTGCTATGACTAATTTACTAATGCTTGTAAGACTTATTTTTTTAATTTTTAACACACCAGCCATCTCCCTCTGAAGCAGGATGACTTGAAAAAGTAACACGTCTTTCTTCTTTTCACATTTAGAAATTTATACTACAGGAGAAGGGGTTACTATCCCCTTGCTCCTGGCATTTTATTTGCCACTTATGACACGCATGGTTTACGGAGGAAGAATTTTTCTCCACTTCCTCGTGGAAGAGACTTATTTTCCACTATTATATCTTTATATAAATGTACTTTTCAGAAAATTCTCTATTTATTCACTCAGAAAAGGTATATGACAGTGCTTCTGAGTGGTCAATGCTGCATAATTAAGTGTGACGTATGAAGAAACGGCAAACATGATTTCTTGCTAGGTAGCGACTTGCATGATACAGGTACGCAAAAGTTGTGAACAGTAGGACTAAGTATTGGTTTGTGTATTTCGTGATAAATTATCTATTATTATATGAAAACACACAACCCTCCATTGCCAATATTGCAACTGTAAATCAAGCAGTGTATATCTCTTATCTTGGATCAATGTCCAACATTCTGCGCTATAATCTAATGTCTTGAAGACTGTAAAATTAAATATCCAGTCGAGCAGGTGCTGCTTTCTGCCACCCCAAGAGAAGATCTGCCATTCTCCAAAACCATGCACTTCTAACTCACATTCAAGAGTTTTACCAAAATTCATAGGTGATTCATGCTTTTAAATCTCAATGGAAAGCACATCTCTTTTCTAAAACTTATGATCTTGATGATCATACTGTCACTCTTGAATATAAACTTCAGTACTTCCTCTCCATTTATGGCTTGGTGTGCAAGAGCTTGTAAATTTCTTGGGGAAATAAAAAAAAGGCATTTAAGAATACAAAAAATATAAGATACAAAACCTGTATGAGTAAATGTTTTATTTTTATTTATGATTAATTTGTATAACTGAAAAAGTCAATTTTTTTTTTTTAACTTACAGGTTTTTTTTTTTTTATACAAATCAAGAATTATTATTCTTTATTATATTGCTGGAATTAGTTTTCTGAAATACTTCTGTTCCCATTTAACATGCCTAGATCAAAAAACTTTCATATAACAACCTTAACAAGTAACTATTAAAAGTAATGTAAAAAGCTCATGTAGGTCGTTTACTTTTTCATATAGAAATGATACTTGTTGAGAGACAATTAGGTAATGAAGGATGTGATGAGTGCACCTTCTCTCTCTCTCTCTCTCCTCTTAGAGTGAGGTGCTTCAATCTGTTGTCTTGTTCTCTGTCAACAGTGATTTTATAATACTTTCCTTATTTTCTGTACTTGACACTTTTTTTAAAATTCTTGCACTTATCAGAGTCATCAGCATGAAGTATGGATGAAAAATAATACACTTGAGTGTATGTGTTTGTACAATTATGGTAAAAACATATGAAGAAAAAGGCAAAGATACTTGGCATTTTTCATTCTTTTAGACACTGCTAAACAACAGGTCACACTTGCATTACCCTAAGTATTTGTTGGTTAAGTGAAGATGGAGCCAGTGAAATCCATACAATTAAGCAGAATTCCCAGCTACGTAACACCAGGATATATGAGGTGCGACTGTAATTTACTGTTAGTTACCATGGCAATAAAGTTCATGTTGGATCACTTACCCCAAACTCCACCACCAAGGCATCAATGATGGACCCAATCACTGTGATGAAGTCGAAAGTATTCCATGGATCCTTGAAAAAATTCTTGGGAGAAACAAAATGGCAGTTAGCTTAATATTTTAAGTTCTTGAGTTGCACTTTTATTTCTGAATGTATGAATGTATATAAGGTACACTGTGTACACATTATATTAAATGCAAGTAACAGTAGGTTATTCTACAGCTAAAGGTATATACTTGACATTTACAAGTTATAAAAAAAGTAAAAGACATATGTGAGTATGGACTCATAAACAGAGCAGAGAATATTGGCATTACTCAATACTATATGCTACTATCTACATAGCTAAACAGAAACTGCATTAAACTGTTCTATATGTAATATAATATTCTCAAAGCAAGACTCTTATATTTTTAAACTCAAACATACTAAAAGAAAGGAAAACTACCATAAGATAAACATAAGAAGAAAGAAGACATGAGAGAAAGTGAAAGGAAGCTGATGAGCAATTCTTAGAAAGGCATTCTTCCCAATATTAGGAAAAACCCGGCTGTCAGTATTGATGCTAAGTGTGATAATATTGACAAATCCTAGGTAAAATGACACTAAGGTAAATCAACTTTTAAGTTTGATAGCAACATTCATAGGTATACACTGACACACACAGAGGAATACCAAGGGAGTGACAGAGACTTGGGAAATATGTGAGGACAGTGATGAGCAAGAGTATCGGGTATGGGAGGTTGCGCAAGGAATCATGTTGGTGGGTCGGACAATAAAGTACACTTGGAAGAGTATTTAGATTTATAGAGTTCATATCTTGTAGTGTTAGGTAAACACAAATGATATGGTAAATTAGATGAATCTGAGCTTTACATGACTATGTTCATTATAGTGTATTTTCTTACAAAAAATATTAGAACAATGTAGCAGGTAAAGCTCAAAGTCCCCAATGAAGACAGGACATGTCAATAACCAAAAAAAAAAAGTTGTCTGTGGAACCTATCTGAACATGGCAACTCAAGTCCTTAGTAGCTCTTAAAAGAAAATTATAAAATAATCTAAAAATATTATTCCTTTTAAGCCAATACATAACTATTTTAGAAAAACTAAACAAATTATCAGTAAACATGTTTATATGTACTGTAGTTACAATCCCACAGAAGTATGTATGTATGTGTATGTATTTATAAATGTATGCATAGGTAATTACATATGTGTAGCTACAGGAGTAGAGCCAAACTCATCAAGCTACATCACGTGTGTGTTATTATGGCTATGTTATACAATACTAACAAAGTGAGGAAACAGACACATGTGCAACACTTGGTTATATTTATCTGAAGATGCTTTACCAATACAGAGATGATATGTGAAGTCAGAATAAGAGGTAATAAGTCCCTCAGCCTAGACACTAGCTTCCAGGCTGAGGGACTAATTACTCCCATCTTCTTCTGTCTTCTGTGTATTGTTCAACAAGAGTGAGGAACTAATTCCCTCAAATTCTACTGTCTTCACATATCATCTCTATACGGAATTGATGAACCAAATAACTGAAGAAACATATTCAAATAAAGAGCCCCAGTTATTGCACGTATGTCTATTTCATCATTGTGTGTGTGTTTATATAATCGACTATTGCTTGTTTGTAGCTACAAAAGCAGAGAATAACTTGTAGTGCCCCATCTTCAGAAGTAAAGTGTACTGCAAGGTTCAGAAAACTTAAGTGGTAGCACTACTACCTCCTCTTGTAAAATTTAACAATAATCTATCATTCTACAAAAAAAAAATCTATTATCCTTTCGGCAGATCTCCTTCCGTAATGTGTAGTTAGAGCTGCTAATTGTGTCAACTCACGGAGTTACAATTACGTGTATATACTCACCGAGTTTTGTGTATGTGTCCGTATCCATGTGTTTTTGTGTGCATTTGTACATGTGCTTATTTGTGTTTTTGTGTTGTTGCATATGTGTCTGTGTATGTACTCATCACCAATTTATGGTTGCAGGGATTAATTTTCAGATCCTGATCCTGGCTCTGCCTTGTAACTTGTCATTATCCAGATTCCCTCCCTCCTAGCCTTGTGGGCCCTATTAATCCTGCTCTTAAAACTATGTATGGAGTCTGCCTCCATCACTTCCTCACCAAGGTCATTCCACTTCCTGATCACTCTCAGGCTCAAGAAATGCTTCCTAACATCCCTGTGATTTATCTGTGACTTTAATTTCCAGCTGTATCCCAGTGTTACTGTTATTTGCCTCTCTGCCTATCTTTGTCTACCTTATCACTTCCCCAGAGCATTTTGTGTTTTTGTCTCCCCTGGTTCTTCTGTCCTCCAATGTCATTAGATTTGTAGCTCATTTCCCTTAGCTCAGGAAAAGGCCTTGTTGCATACTTATGTACTTTCTCCAGTTTCTTAACATGCTTTGTAAAGGTGCAGGATCCTGAAAGTTACTCCTAAATATGCCAGACGATCATTGGCTGCAGAAGTTATTCGGCTGATGTGAACCTCTGGCTATATACTGCGCATTATGCTCACCCCTAGGTCTTTGTCCTTGAGCAAAGTCTGCAGCTCCTATTCCCCTTAGTCTATACTCCATTTCCAGTCTTCTTGCTCCTTCCCTAATCTTCATGATGTTGCATATAATGTGGTTAAATCAAGCAACCCCTTATTTGACCACTCTTGCAATTTGTCTACATTACTGTGGATCCTTTCTTTGTCCTCATCTGTTTTTAGTTTCATCACCAGTTTTACATCATCAGCAAACAGGAATATACCTGAATCAGTCCCATCTGGAATATCATTCACATAAACAAGAAACAGTATTAGTCCTAATACCAATCCTTGTGGAACCCCACTAGTTCCTCTTCTCCATTCTGATGTCTCTTTCAGTCACTTTTCTTTCTTCCCCTAAGATACTCTTTGATCCACTAGAGTACATGCCCTGTTATTCCCTTCTGCATCTCAAGTTTTAGGCCCAGCCTCTCGAGGGGTACAGTATCAAGTCAACCTCTCTCTCTCTCTCTCTCTCTCTCTTGTTGCACATCTGTTACTGTCACACAACTCCAACAAATTAGTAAGATTTTCCATCCCTAAATGCATGCTGGTTATTGTTTATGAAACTGCATCTCTCCAAGTATTCTACTACTCTCTCCATGATAGGCTTCTCTATTACCTTGAAAGGCATGCATGTCAGAGAAACTGGTCTATAGTTTAACACTTCCTGTCTGTCTTCTTTCTTAAATATAGAGAATGGTTCTTGCTGTCACATAGATCTCTGGTAACTGTCTCATATCCAATGACTAGTTGTAGATCATAGCTAGTGGCTTAGACAATGTTTCTGCACCCTCTTTAAGAATCCATGGTGACCTATTGTCAGGTCTCACTGACTCTGATGAATCCAAATCCATCAAAAATTTCTTTACCTATTTCCCTGTTGTGCTGTGTGTTGAATGTGTTATGCTGTGTGTGTGTTTATACAGAAGGAACAAGAATAGCACATATAGTTCCTTACGACAACCCATCTTCTAACTTTTTAGCATTCTGAGCAAGATGAACACTATAAGGCAGTACAATATGCTACCTGAAGCCAGACATTATATTTAGTTCATCACTGATAGTTAATTATACATAAATAAAGATTAATATACACTAACCTAACCTATTAGAGAATGACAAATATTACTGCACTGTAATAAAGTTCGGACTAACATTAGGTTGGGCAGAAATGCACAAACAGCAATTCAGAGAAAGATGAACACCCTAATTATGACATTAGCTAGGAAAAGAAACTTGACTTTTGCCCATACACACCCTGCCTAAGCCTAACCAAGTGTAGACCAGTAAGTGATTTATGAAAATTTGTTTTTTATGTTAATTAACCAATTAACACACAATAGGTTGTCCTGGAACACACAATGTATGATAAAACTAAATTTATAAAATCCTGCTAATTAACTCTCAATGTGCAATTTTGTGCAAGGATCATCAAAGCAAAAGTTGGTCTGATGCAAACTTCAACAGTACATTTTCCAAACCTGGATAACAATAGATTGGTTTGTGTGCTACATTGCTCCTTTTAAGGGCAAGAATTAACACAGCACTCACGGTGTACTGTACTACACTTTTGATGCTAAAATGATAAAATCCAGCAATTAAACTTGAGAAATAAAGAATCCATGAAGTTTATTAAAGTTAAAATATACATTAAAACTAAACCAGACAGAGTTCAATGATCATTGTGAATTTTTCAGTTCTAATGTACATTAACTGTATATTGTAGATTTAACTTCAAATGTCTGGTACAATGGTTTCAATTGCAAAGACACTCTCACATTACTCAGGCAGTTTTAGAAGCATATACAAAAGATAAGGTAATTAGTCCCTCAGCCTCAGAGTAGGTAATGAGCACCACAGCCATCACATTATGTCATTGTATTGTATTGATAAACCTACTGGATGACAAAATGTCTATAAATTAATTAAAGATACCCAGATGCACAAATAACCTGCACATAGGAGAGAGAAGCTAATGATGATGTTTCGGTCTGACTTAGACTATTTACAAGTGACACGTGTTACACATGTTTAATTCTTCATCTTGTTGGTATTGTATAACATTCATATACAATTTTAGAAGCTACAGAATTCTCACTAAAATGATCTTACCCAACCAAGAAACTGCCATCAAGTGACATGAGAACATAAGAGTACTACAGTAAGTCTACTGGTCCTTGCTAGGCAGGTTCTTCTCAAAACCAACACTTTTCACTCATGAAGCACATTGCCCCTCTCGGTGAGGCAAGTGACCTTACCACTCTATCTGTCTTTCTAGGTTGTACCTGACCTTTATCTGTTATATACAGTGGAACCCCCGAATATCGGCCGTAATCCGTTCCAGAAGGTCGACCTAAATTCGAAGCAATATTTCCCATAAGAACTAATTAAATACAATTAATCCGTTCCAGACACCAAAAAATATTAACAAAAAATACATTTTTTAAGGATTAATTAAAGTTTTACATACACAAAACAATGAGAACTAAATAAAATAAATAAATGAACATTTACATCACTATTACATACCTTTATTGAAGACTCTTGTTGGCTTATGGAAGATAAGGAGGAGGAGAGAGGGAGGAGTGATTATTGTTTGGAAGGGGTATCCCCCTCCATAAGGACTCTGCCTTCCTTCCACACTCCCTGTTTTGCTGCTACACTCCCTGCATGCCTGCTACACTTCCTGCCTCCCTTCCACACTCCCTGTTTCCCTGCTACACTCCCTGTATGCCTGCTACACTCCCTGCCTGCCTCCCTTCCACACTCCCTGTTTCCCTGCTACACTCCCTCCTTACTACACTCCCTGCCTCTCTCCACATCTTCCATTGGGTCCATGGTGGCTTATTTCACAGTTACACTTAATAAACAAGCACAAAAACCAATGGATTTTAAGGAAATGTTTAGATAAATGCGTGGAGTATATGCTCATTCACCGAGAGACATAAGGAGACTGACTCACCTACATGCGGTGTCCCGGCGGAAGCCAAGCTGACACATACAATACAGCTGATTTGTGAGGCACTGGCCAAAATATGGGGCAAAATTTCCGCCCAAAAACCAGCCTAAATATGATTCGGCCGATAAATGCAGTGGCCAATATTCGGGGTTCCACTGTATAGTGACCTCACCACTCTACCTGTCTTTCTAGGTTGCACCTGACCTTTATCTGTTATGTATAATGTGAATTTAGTGGTTTTTGTATTACAAATGAAAAATCACTGGTGGCAAAACTTTTTTTTTTAAATACATGAGCCATATCCCACTGAGACAGGGCAACCTGAAAAAAGAAAAGGGTATAAAGTTTTTCTTCTTTTTACACTTAGTAATAGTGGTAAAATGTCTCCTTCAACAACACTCTTGGTTGTGTATTTATACCCACAGCATTGTGTCAATTCTTGTCCTTAAAAAGAAATACAACTGTTATTCAGGTTCAGAGAACGTAGTGTCTAAGTTTATGTTAAACTAATTTTACCAATAATGAACTTTGTGCAAAACTTCATTTTGAACTTTCATTAGTAGGATTTTATAAGTCTAGCTTTATTGTACATTGTGTGACATAGAACATTCTACTTTGAGTTAACTAGCTCATATCCGAAGCGTTCTTTGCCTGTAAAAACTTGAACTTTCGTAAATTGTGGTAGTCCTACTGATTTATTCTTAGACTTTGGGACCTTAACTTATGAAATACAATACTTTTGATTCTTCTCCATTTCCGCTAAAGGTGTGTATGCAAATGTATTAAAACATTCAATTATTAACTTTCTTTAAATTTACTACTAAGAATATTCCTGATTTGCAATAACACCCCTGATGTATACTCACATGTTTCATAGTGGTTCCTTTCTTTAAATCTTTTATTTTATCTAAACTAGTCTGCACCTGCTAATGGCCAACATTTCTGCTTTACCTTTACATACTTACCCAAAATGCAAATAATAAAAAATAATCTAAAACAAGAAATAGCAAAATTTTAATAATCATTAACTCTTTCACTACCGAGTTTGAGATATCAAGCCAAGCAGTATGTATGTCTGACCATGTTTGTCATGATTTAACTCTGGCTGTCAAAGTAACATCTAGACCATTGTATACTGTGTTAAATCTAACTGACCAGGAGGAGAAATTTCAATCTAGTAGGTGATGAAGTCTGCCGCTGAGTTAAAGGTCTGAATGCAAATGTTCCTCAGCTGGCAGTCTCCACCCACACACCTGTGTAATCCTTCAATTTCTTCACAACATAATATACATTAAGGAACTGATGTGTGTTTTTTGTCTAAAAGTGGAAGTCTCACTTTCACTCTCACTGTTGTAAATCTTTCGGAAAATCTCATGCAGTTCTTCAATGTTTCATAAATTAAGAGGTGAAATTTTAGTTACACAGGCACTATCAACTGCTACCCAGAGCTGAAGGTTTAAATGTTCACATTCCTTAACTGACTCATCCACCTGAACACATAAATGGTCCTTTAATCATTCAAATACCCCACAATATTTTTGTCACTGATAAAGACCACAAGATTTTTATACAATTAGTGGAGAGAAAGTCTGGTGGTCCATCACCTTGGTCTCAACTGTAGTACTAGTGAGTTTCTGGTTATCTTCTTTACCAGGAACACAAGACAAACCTGACTTGTCATTCATAAGCCACACATTTCTAGTTTGTATTGGTTAGTACTATAAATAATGTAAGATGTGCAGTACTATAGCATACAGATAACTTATATAATATCTGGGGCATATAAACTATCCTTCATTTAGAACAGTGAAATAAACTTTTGGGTGAAGTTTGACATAGCCAACAAGTGGTAACGAGAGAGAGACAGCTTTATTAGTGCAAATATTCACTTACACAAGGCTTTATCAAGTACTTAATAATGGTTCATGTAGGTGAATATTTGTACTAATAAAGATCTCCTTTTGATGTGTCTTTTTACCTCACACTGGATAATTAATTCATGTTAGAGGGAATGATGCTTCACTGCAATACAACTATAGACAGGAATGAAACTGATATATTATAAGGGCTGTACATATAAGCAAATTGTTTTATGTTATATACCCAAAATGAAAATACAGTGGAACCTCAGTGTTCAAATGTACTGAACCCTGAACAAACTGGAGTCTGAACAATTTTGTTCAGAAAAAACTGACCTAGTCTTTGAATGTTTTTCTAGTCTGAACATGCTGACTTGTTTAAAATTCAGTTGAGAAAATCTTTACAGGAAAGCCCTGTTTCAAAAGTGTTTTGAAGTGACCTCTGATACTGACCTAACTCTCAGAGACTTTTGGAAGAGTCAGTTCAACATCCTCCAGTGTGTAAGGTTGATAATTAAAGCCTGGGAAATATTGCTTCAAAAATCAAACTTTTTGCAGTTCAAACACTGATGTTCCACTGTATATGAAACGAATGAATCACTGAATATTTGCCCCAAGTACCGTAATGGGGTTCATTATAAAACAAAATAAAATAGTGTAATGCTTATTTTTTTATTATGTAAGAATTGTGCATTTGGAACACTTTATTTTGAAATAACAAAGATTTTTGCACAAAATATATTTTGAAGATAATTATCATCATTATCCTGTACCAGGAGCCATGGGAAGCCCAGGTGGAAATGAATCACACCTATTCCTACCTGTTCCAGACCACATCTGTCTCAGTGCACACCTGTCCTAATGCACACACCTATCCTAGTGCACATCTGTCTTAGTGCACACCTATCCTAATGCACACCTACCCTAGCACACACCTATCCTAATGCACATCTGTCTTAGTGCACACCTGTCCAAGCACACACCTATCCTAGCACACACTTGTCCTAGCGCACATCTGGTTTAGCGTACACCTATCCTAGCGCACACTTGTTTGTATCCCAGATACAGGAGAGCCCCGTGTATACAGCACCTCTTGTCAATGTTCTACATTTTTGTTGGCTTTCAGTTGAGCCATTGTTCATTATATTCAGTGTTTTACCACTTTTCTGGCATTTTCATACAACAGTTGCACAAGCACAGGACAGCCGACTCTGTGTTTCAAGATAAGCACTGTATGTACTGTGTATTTATTTTATTTTTAATCTTTTTTTAATGCCTAGCTGTACTGAACACTTAATATATAATAGTATAAACAAGTTATCAGGCATTTCAGATGCATTCGATAATGAAAAAAATGGTTATTTTCCACCCACTGGAGAGTCTCGCTTATCGTATGGGGCTGGGAACTTTAACGCCATATGAATGGGGCCCACCTGTAGTTCAGTTTGAGCCACTCACCATTCACCTCAAATTAATAAGGGTCCCTTATGCATGGAATTCAATTATTCAAAGTTTTTACTGATAAGCAACCTGTGAATAGATATTTCTATGCATAATTTTGTTACATGGCTTTCCACTGCTCAATATCTATTTCATCTGGTTATCTTTCTTATGAATGTAAATTTTAAAAATATTAAAATGTGGCTTCTGAAACATAAAATGAGCCCAGATTTATTATGCAGACATACTGATGCATTATTCATAGTTTAGACTTAAGTGACTTCTAGAAACACAACCCCTTACAAATTTGGTGGGTCAACTGTACAGGTGCTCCTCAACTTATGATAGGGTTATGTTCCGATAGACTCATTGTAAGTCAAAAATATTGTAAGTTGAATGTGAATATGATATGCTAAATAAATAAATAAAATAACTACTGTCACTGAATAAGTAAATAAACAAATAATTACTGTAATTAACTAAATGCCAATAAATAAATGAATACAAGTTATGGACTTGCCACCTTCATACTGGGTAATTATCTTAAGTTTTAACCACAAAGTAATTACTTTTTCACCATCGTAAAGTCAAGATATCGTAAGTCGAGGAACACTTGTACTTTGCTGTTGCTTCATTTTTTAGCTGGAAAATCACTGCTGAGAGCAGTAGATACTCATGACTCCCAAGACTCTGATGCTGAAAATCATTTTTCATTCTTCAAAATGCAGTTTCCTGCTGTCAAATATTGGGATGCCCAGGAGGAATCATACACCCACACTCATAATGGAGAATTTAGCTGCTGAGGTGAACATATTCTAAGTAATGAACCTGATACAGGAGCAATTTCTTTGAACACTGAAAGGATTGTGCCAGAAACAGAGCAAAAAATATCTCAGTTCTCAGCCATGGAAATATCCAGCACCAGAGTGCAGTAAGGCAAAGAGGCAGAGTATAAGACCAGATGATCTTGTATGCATTTGCTCTTGCAAATGCATACAAGCACCAGAACAAGCAGCAGCAAGGGTATGTATGGCATGGTCACATATACCAAAACCATTGAGGACACATCAAAGACAAGAGCCAAGAGACTGATGTGACCCCAAAGAGGTACCAAATGAATAGTAAGGCACTTTGAATACTTATACCTGGATACCCTTTCCTATGACATTAAGAATGATCATGCATGGAGAGGGAATGGATTTTGTCCCAGCCACACCAGGTTTGGAAGTCCTGGGAGAGCAACAATCCTAACAAAGAACCACAACAACTGTAGACAAGAATCACCCAAACAGACCATATCAGAGTGAACTGCAACTGGGGAAAAATGACAGAAGAACAGCACAATGATAGCATGATAAGAGAGGTTATCCTGGAGAGAGATCTAAGAGATGTTATATAGGCTAATAAAGAGAATCAGTGCAGAAAGTAAAGCTAGTCTTGCCAAAGTGGAACACTGCAAGGAGGAACACAAAGAAGATAGAGGGGAACAGAAAGTTTCTATGGCATAGGAAGCTCCAGATGACATCCCAAAAGAAATGTGTCAATAACAATGAAAATGTTGAAGACCACACATTTGGCCCTTAGGCGAGATTAAGAAGCTGAAGGGCGAAATGGAGAGCCACCAGCTCACAGGAGTAAAACAATACTGGGAAAGTCAGAGAAAAATCCAGAGAAGGAAAGACTGAGGTAGAGGCAACACCAACAGGGGTAGAATCAGTGGTACCAGAGACAAAGGGCCAAACACTTTATATATGTATATTTGTCCAATCTCTTTAAAAAGAGATTGGACAAATATATGAGTGGGAGGGGCTGGGTTTGATTGGTGTCATTGGATATGGGAGTAAATTCTTGGGTAGCTTTGGGTAGAGATCGTTTTGATAAGGACTTGCCTTGTAAGGGCCCGTAGGCCTTCTGCAGTGTTCTTCCATTCTTATGTTCTTATAATAGGAGGCCCCCTGAACAAGAAGAAATGAGGGGCCCTTCCAATGGAACTCAAATGAAGTTGACAAGAAAGACTTGAAGCAGAGCAAGCCAGAGATATGGATGGGTGTAGTGGGCTGAGCATCAGCCAGAAGATAGTGCCACAGTGTGCCCTGGAGTCTCCATGAAAGAGCTAAGGAAGAACTCAAGAAGCAGGATACCTGCCATTGTGGATGGGAGAAGTAGAGGGAGGGGAAACCGGCAGAGATGAGAAGCAGGCCTTGTGGAAAAACACTCAAAAGGCAAACTGCTGAACTGAATAGTTCAGCAGGAAATGGGATTGTGGGAGTAAGATAGCACTGAACTTCAAAAACCCTCCATATATTACAGCATTTTTAAGGGTGAAAAAATTACTTGCTATAAAGGGTTCCAAGAAATACTGTACCTTAAGAACTGCAATTTATTTGCTTAATAAAACTAGTAACAGTTTCTCAAACTCCTTTTGTATAAACAGCAACACATGTTTATTTCCTTCCGTATGCAGGCTTGCTTGAGTACCCTCTAGCATCATCCTTTAACCCATAAACGGTCCAAGCAGATCTACATTCACATGTGTAGTGCTCCAAAAGTAGATCTATGTTTTTTTTTTACGTATTTTCAAATATAACAAAAAAAAAAGTAGATCAAAGTTTTTTTACACATTTTCAAATGTAAAAATAAAAAAAGAAGATCTACTTTTTTTACATACTTTCAAATGTTGAAAAAACGTATATATACGTTTGGACCGTTTACGGGTTAAAACTCTATATTCTGAGTTTGGGATCTATGACCTACCATAATAATCCTACCACCAATTCCAAAATTCTGAAAGAATCAACTGAAGACCTAAAGGAGAATGCTCAAGATTGCAAGCAGTGAGACAGGAGACTCTTAATATGTGAACTGGGGTGATTTATCTTTAGCTCATCATTTTAGACAGCCAGAAAAATGGTGAACATTGTAAACATGTGCACCTAAATGAAGAGCAGGTGTAACATTGCATACTATCTTTTACAAGCCAGTGTATCCATCAGGAAGCTAATCCTCCCTGCAGAGAACTACAAATATCAGGATTTAAGAGGAGCATCTGGTCTAGATTCGGGGGCTTCGAGTGTTCTTGGTAGGTTACTTCCTATTTTTATACTGGCATGAGCAGTAAAATAGATACGAAAAAATGTTATATCAGAAGGATCACCATGCTCAGCCCTATAGTTCTGGTCTGGTTGGAGGACACAATGAGGATCGATGTGAGTCTCTCTGGAACAAGTAAATGGACCATCTAACCAAGACATGATGAAAGGGGAGTGACCATTATCACTTCCCCTAATTCATATATAATATAGATTACCAAAGAATACTGCTCAACATTTAATAAATGTAAGAAAAATGAATCACTGACCTTAGAGTGGAGCATGATGACCACCAACGATGACCCCAGATATAGGGGTGAGCACAGTACCATAGTGACTGGAGAAGGTCGAAGCACTAGTGATCTTCATGCCTTCTACGATGAGGTCTAGCGGAGCATAAGCTGCCCCTGGTGTCATGTGCTTATACACTGGGTGAAGGAAGGTCCTGCTTGGTGTAAGCGAACACAGTGAAATGCTTCACCCAGGAGAAGAGGAGTATAGAACTGGTGTCAAGATCCTAACCCAGATTAAGAGAGAGAGATTTATCTGAAGTGTGTGCCTTGGCAAATACAAGGAAAGAGAGAGAGAGAATCCCTAAAGTCTGTAAATACTTACAGAATGAGATTATCTGGCAAACCACAATTGTAAGATCATCTAGGATATGGTAGAACTGTGAACCTTCATGTGCTGTAGAAGAAAGTCTAACCTTGCAGAGAGGGTGACTTTCAGTTTTCAGGGATGAAAGGACAACAGATGTAGTGAATGTTGCAAATCATGTATGAAGCCTGCCTGAGGAAATGGTAAAAAGGAATGCAAACTTCTGTCTGGTACAGGAATTCTGTTCCAGAGGTTAGAGATAATGTGTGTCAACACTATCTCTAATGGCTCCCTAGAATCCTTTAGAGGTAAATGTGCCAACATTATGTCCAATGACCACCTTAAAATCTTCAGAGGAATCTAGGCCATTGGAGAAACAAAGCTGTGACAGTGTACCCAATGGGTTCAGACTGAACTGAAACCTACAGGTTATATAAAGGCTCTTCAAGGGTACACTTAACAACTTGAATAGTGCACACAGTCCAGCATTTACAAAACAGGTGAGGAACCTGATGGCCATGTACTAATTGACATATGAAAGGAATATCTCTGGTCATTAAGAAGATTAAGAACATGTGTAATGCATATTTATGCTAACAGTGAGCAGGTGCATCATGATTGTTTAAAATGAACTGTGCCTCATTACGTGATAATACAGAGAGATGAGACACGATCAGTGTTAAATGTTACAAGCGAACATGAATAGGACTGGACAGAGTCCTGGGCTTAAGACATGTTAAGAGATCAGAGGGCAGGCCCCTAGGTGAAAGGTGTGGACAGTATGGAAGTGATGTAAGGAAGAGCAGTCATAAAGTAATTGACATTCCATAGGAATCAAGCCACAGAGAAGCACTAGGAGCCACAGTTGCAGAAATGACTGTAGAGTGGAAGAAAGAAATGACAGACCCCTGTGGAGAGATGAGATAAACTGAGACATATATCTCATTTTCTATGAAAGGCATGGTTTTGGGCAAGACTCAAAAGCAAAACTTCCTTTAACATATTCTTGTAACTTGGTTCATGTGAGTTTAAGAAGAATCAGGAGAGCATTCAGGTAGTTCACTGGAAGAGAGGATCTTAGGATCTTAGATTGATGTTGTAAGAAATCACTCTATGTTCCTGCCAATATAAAATACAGTACAAAACACACATAGGAAACCCAAAGTTAAAACTTTTTTTTTTTTTTCAACAAGTCGGCCGTCTCCCACCGAGGCAGGGTGACCCAAAGAGAAAGAAAATCCCCAAAACTAAAATACTTTCATCATCATTCAACACTTTCACCTCACTCACACATAATCACTGTATTTGCAAAGGTGTCCAGAATACAACAGTTTAGAAGTATATACATATAAAAATACACAATATATCTCTCCAAACTGCCAATATCCCAAACCCCTCCTTTAGAGTGCAGGCATTGTACTTCCCATTTCCAGGGCTCAAGTCCGGTTATATAAAATAACTGGTTTCCCTGAATCCCTTCACTAAATATTACCTTCCTACCACTCCAACAGATCGTCAGATCCCAAATACCATTTGTCTCCATTCACTCCTATCTAACACGCTCACGCACGCTTGCTGGAAGTCCAAACCCCTCGCCCACAACACCTCCTTTACCCCTTCCCTCCAACCTTTTCAACGACGACCCCTACCCCGCCTTCCTTCCCCTACAGATTCATATGCTCTCCACGTCATTCTACTTTGATCCATTCTCTCTAAATGACCAAACCACTTCAACAACCCCTCTTCAGCCCTCTGACTAATACTTTTATTAACTCCACACCTTCTCCTAATTTCCACACTCCGAATTTTCTGCATAATATTTACACCACACATTGCCCTTAGACAGGACATTTTCACTGCCTCCAACCACCTCCTCGCTGCAGCATTTACAACCCAAGCTTCACACCCATATAAGAGTGTTGGTACTACTATACTTTCATGCATTCCCTTCTTTGCCTCCACATATACCTCAATGCACCACTCACCTTTTTTCCTTCATCAATTCTATGATTAACCTCATCCTTCATAAATCCATCCGCTGACACGTCAACTCCCAAATAACTGAAAACATTCACTTCTTCCATACTCCTCCTCCCCAATTTGATATCCAATTTTTCTTTATCTAAATCATTTGATACTCTCATCACCATACTCTTTTCTATGTTCACTTTCAACTTTCTACCTTTACACACATTCCCAAAATCGTCCACTAACCTTTGCAATTTTTCTTTAGAATCTCCCATAAGCACAGTATCATCAGCAAAAAGTAACTGTGTCACTTCCCATTTTGTATTTAATTCCCCATAATTTAATCCCACCCCTCTCCCGAACACCCTAGCATTTACTTCTTTTACAGCCCCATCTATAAATATATTAAACAACCATGGTGACATTACACATCCCTGTCTAAGACCTACTTTTACCAGGAAGTAGTCTCCCTCTCTTCTACATACCCTAACCTGAGCCTCACTATCCTCATAAAAACTCTTTACAGCATTTAGTAACTTACCACCTATTCCATACACTTGCAACATCTGCCACACTGCTCCCCTATCCACTCTATCATATGCCTTTTCTAAATCCATAAATGCAATAAAAACTTCCCTACCTTTATCTAAATACTGTTCACATATATGCTTCAATGTAAACACTTGATCTACACATCCCCTACCCACTCTAAAACCTCCTTGCTCATCCGCAATTCTACATTCTGTCTTACCTCTAATTCTTTCAATAATAACCCTACCGTACACTTTTCCTGGTATACTCAGTAAACTTATTCCTCTATAATTTTTACAATCTCTTTTGTCCCCCTTCCCTTTATATAAAGGGACTATACATGCTTTCTGCCAATCCCTAGGTACCTTCCCCTCTTTCATACATTTATTAAACAAAAATACCAACCACTCCATCACTATGTCCCCCCCCCCTGCTTTTAACATTTCTGTCATGATCCCATCAGTTCCAACTGCTTTACCCCCTTTCATTCTACGTAATGCCTCACGCACCTCTCCCACACTCACATTCTGCTCTTCTTCACTCCTAAAAGATGATATACCTCCCTGGCCAGTGCATGAAATTACCGCCTCCCTTTCTTCGTCGACATTTAAAAGGTCCTCAAAATATTCTCGCCATCTACCCAAAACCTCCATCTCCCCATCTACTAACTCCCCTTCTCTGTTTTTAACTGATAAATCCATTTGTTCCCTAGGCTTTCTTAACTTGTTTAACTCACTCCAAATTTTTTTCTTATTTTCATTAAAATTCCTTGACAGTACCTCTCCCACTCTATTATCCGCTCTCCTTTTGCACTCTCTCACCACTCTCTTCACCTTTCTTTTACTCTCCATATACTCTACTCTTCTTATAACACTTCCGATTTGTAAATATCTCTCATAAACTAACTTTTTCTCTTTTCTCACACCCTTTACTTTATCATTCCACCAATCATTCCTCTTTCCTCCTGCACCCACTCTCCTATAACTACAAACTTCTGCCCCACATTCTAATACTGCATTTTTAAAACTATTCCAACCCTCTTCAACCCCCCCCACTACTCATACCTGCACCAGCCCACCTTTCTGCCAATAATTGCTTATATTTCACCCGAACTTCCTCCTTAGTTTATACACTTTCACCTCCCTCTTACTTGTTGTTGCCATTTTCCTCTTATCCCATCTACCTCTTACTCTAACTGTAGCTACAACTAGATAATGATCCGATATATCAGTTGCCCCTCTATAAACGTGTACATCCTGGAGCCTACCCATCAACCTTTTATCCACCAATACATAATCTAACAAACTACTTTCATTATGTGCTACACCATACCTTGTATATTTATTTATCCTCTTTTTCATAAAATATGTATTACTTATTACCAAACCTCTTTCTACACATAGCTCAATTAAAGGCTCCCCATTTTCATTTGACCCTGGCACCCCAAATTTACCTACTACTCCCTCCACAACATTTTTTCCCACTTCAGCATTAAAATCCTCAACCACAAGTACTCTCACACTTGGTTCAAAACTCCCCATGCAATTACTCAACATTTCCCAAAATCTCTCTCTCATCTATACTTCTCTCTTCCCCAGGTGCATAAACACTTACTATAACCCACTTCTCACATCCAACCTTTATTTTACTCTACATAATCCTTGAATTAATACATTTATAGTCCTTCTTTTCCTGCCATAGCTTATCCTTCAACATTACTGCTACTCCTTCTTTAGCTCTAACTCTAGTAGAAACCCCTGACCTAATCCCATTTATTCCTCTCCACTGAAACTCACTCACCCCCTTCAGCTGTTTCACTTAAAGCCAGGATATCCAGCTTCTTTTCATTCATAACATCCACAATCAACTATTTCTTATCATTCGCACAACATCCACGCACATTCAAACTTCCCACTTTGACAATTTTCTTCTTCCTATTCTTTTTAGTAATTTTTACAGGAAAAGGGGTTACTAGCCCATTGTTCCCGGCATTTTAGTTGACTTGTACAACACGCATGGCTTATGGAGGAAAGATTCTTATTCCACTTTCCCAAAAATAAAAAAAAATAAAAAATAAAAAATATTATCAAAAACAGACACCAGTCAAAATGAAAAAGTACAATGAGGTATCCCAGAGCCCAAACAATCCTGGGAGAAACATTATAAGTAACCCAGATGCAATTCACAGAACATCATCAAGGTCAGAAAATAAAAAGTTATATGGATCTAAGGGTCATACAGACCCATAGATGGAGGTATATAAAGTTAACAAGCATCAGATGAAGAGCCTTGCATGGAATAAACAAGGTTATCAGAGGAAGAAGGCATGAGAGAGAGAGGTGATAGAGGTACTAAAAAAATCCTGACAACATTGATAATAATAATATCTTTATTTCTACAAGTACATGTACAAGGTATACAGGCCTGACTGACTTCAATGACATACTACTATATAAAAAGCCACTTGTTATGCAGAGCATTTCGGGCAAATTAGGTTTTGTCCCAGGATGCGACCCACACCAGTCAATTAATACCCAGGTACCTATTATTTCTGATGGGAGAACATGCACAACTGGTGTAAGGAAACACGCCCAATGTTTCCACCTGTTACGCGCCCCTACTTCACTCCATTATATACAAAAATAAAAGGCCTGGTTAAAATAAGTTCTGTAATAATATATCGTGAACCACTTTATTACTAGCTAGATAAAGCAGGTTCGACTATATATTATTATCGGGTACGGTATGAATCAACAGTACTCTCGTTGTATTATATTGTATTATATTATATCTTTCCCAATGATTATTATAATTATAATATTATATTATATTATTATTAGGTTAGGTATTACGAATGTGTAACCACTACTGTAGTGACCAATTGGTGGTTTAGAATTGACGCCACACGTCGCCTTCTGGCAGAGCTGAAGTCATACTATGGAGTAGTTGAGTGAGTCAGTCAGCTCCTAGCTCTGACTCGGTATGGGTCTTCAACCCAAAGCTCCTAGCTTAAACTAAAACTTTATACCAAGTCTATTGTCTTGCCTTTGCCATTAGTTTCCTGAAGTCTGGTAATTCATGTCACTTATGAAAGATAACTATTTCGTTACCCTAGACCTTTCTAAAAGAGTTAAATGGTGAGATTAGTAGATTATTAATTGAAATTATTGTATCATACTCTGTTAATGAGAATTTGAACGTAAGATTGGGTTCCTTGCTGAATAGTATTTCATTTATAATTGCTTGTGGTTATTTTAATTCACTAACCAAATACCAATGAAGCTAAACGATTGGTAATAAAATAAAACTAACAAAAAATTGGAGTTATTTGTGCCCCTATTGTTACGGTGAAGATTAAGTCGTAACACCACCCTTTTGCCAGGAATCGAACAACACCTAGTCATAAAATCATCTCCAGAACCAACTACAGTGTTGATACTAGAGGTATTAGGAGAGATAAAATCCCATCATGTTTTGAAAGTAACCCAATTAAAGTGTCAAGGTGCTGGGAAAGAAGTAGAATCTCCTGTCTCATACCATTAACCCTTTGACTGTCGCAACCCCCAATCCTGAGGTGTCTCCTGGCGTCGCAAAATTTAAAAAAAAAAAAAAAAAAAAATCTTATGAAATGATAGAAAATCTTTTCCCGATTGTAATGACATCAAAAAAACGAAATTTGATGGAAAACTGACGGAATTACACTCTCGTGAAGTTAGCAACCTCGGCGATATTTACAAATCGTCGATTTCGCCCACTTTGATCCCTGTTTTCGGCTAATTCCATTGTTCCAGTCGACCAAACTCATAGCTATTTCTTTAGAACTCCATTTTTTCTATCGATTGAATACAAGAAACTGCCCATTTATTGATTTTAACTACCCAATAACGTGGTCAAAAATTTGCAATTTGGCCAATTTCACGAAAATTAAAAAATATGACCATTTCAAAATAAGGTCCAGAATGAACAATGCAGACATTCCTGGCTCTAAAATAACATTTTCTTTGTTCATCAGTCATGTCTCCGAGCCCCTCTGATATTACTCTTGCTTTCTATTTTGAATTTTCATTCAAACAAAAAATAGATTTACTGTTATGCAGACTACTGCAATATTGTAATAATTGTACAAATAATGTCAACCCATTCATGACTGCATATTAGAATGGCTAGTTGGACATTTATTGGACAATGACATCATTTGTTTACTTTTGAACATCAGCAAAAATCAAACATATCCCCTACTTTGAGCTCCATTTCAAGGGTTTTTTTTATAGTAAAACCAATCAAAATCACCTCTATTTCTATAATATGTTTGCCATTCTATCAAATGAGACCAAGAAAACGAGAATACAACCATAAATACTATACGAAAATAGACCACAAAGTCGGCATTTTAATTAAAAAAAACAAAAAACGGTCGGAGTTTTTTTTTTCTCATTATGCACCGCGTGCTCCAGAATTTTTTTTATATGGTGCACACTGACCACACAGACCCATTCTCTCACATGTGGGCCCACCAGCTTTCTCCTGCTTGATTTGAAGCCGCTAGAATTTATGAGTACAGTATATATACGTCAAACATGGTACCTCATAAGACGTACATATACGGCCGAAACAGTCAAAGGGTTAAAGAGAAATTGGTGAAAAAGGTGATACTAACATTCCCAGAAAGTACAAAGTGCATCAGCTTCCTGGGCTAAGTACCAGATGTTAGGAAAAAATTTTTCTCTTGTGAGCCTTTGCATATATACACACACACTCAATGGCCACTTTATTAGCTATGCCCTTCTAGTACTGGGTAGAGCCCCCCCTTTGCCCACAAAATAATCTGAATTCTTCATGGCATGGATTCAACAAGTTGCTGGGAATATTCCTTAGAAATCTTAGTCCATATTGACATGACAGCATCATGCAGTTGTTGCAGATCTGTTGGCTGGACATTAATGCCATGAATCTCCTGCTCCACCACATCTCAAAGGTTTATGCCAAATTCTGATCCTACCATCTGCATGTTGCAGCAGAAATTGAGATTCATCAGACCAGGAGATGTTTTTCCAGTCTTCAACTGTCCAGGTTTGGTGAGCTTATGTGCTCACTGTAGCCTCAGTTTCATGTTCTTTCTTAGCTGACAGGGGTGTACCCAATGTGGCTTTCTGCTGTAGCCCATTTCAAGGTTGAACTTGTGCATTCAGAGATTCTCTTCTGCATACCAATGTTGTAAAGAGTGGTTATTTGTGTTACTGTCACCTTGTCAGCTTGAACCAGTCTGGCCATCCTCCTCTGACCTGTCTCATTATCAAGGCATTTTCACCCACAGAACTGCCACTCACTGGATGTTTTCTGTTTTTCACACCTTTCTCTGTAAACTCTGTTATGCATGAAAATCCCAGGAGATCATCAGTTTCTAAGATAGCCAAACCACCTCATCTGACAACATCAATCATTATACGGTCAAAGTCACTTAGATCACATTTCTTTCCCATTCTCATGTTTGGTCTGAACAACTACTAAACCTCATGATTATGTTTGCATGCTTTTAGAAGTTGTGTTGCTGCCACATGATTGGCTGATTAGGTACGTATTTGTATTAATGAGCAGGTGTACAGATGTGCCTATTAAAGTGGCCACCAAGTGTTTATCTCTCAAACAAATAAACAAAATACACACACACAAAAAACACACCACATAATTGTATATAAATCTTTAATTATTTAGCTTTGAAAACAAGATACCAGGGCCTCAGATGTGTGTTATGGAAGTCATCACCTGAGGAATACTTACCATTCATACCTTTAGCTCTGGGCAGTAGGTGACAGCCCCTGTTGGACTGACATTTCCCCTCCTGGGCATAATTAAATCACAACTTCCACAATCAGACACACTGCTTGGTTTGATATAGTGATCTCAAGAGCAAAAGGGGTTAAAAACTGTAAGAGACAAATTTTAACATGTCTCTTCCTCACCTAGGTATTGGAATTAAAATATTTCTTAATGTACTGGATTAACAAATGACTCAAGATAAAAGTAATGAGAGACCACATCTACCTTTTTTTTTTAATGCCATCGGCTCCTATTATTTGTAAATATCTATTAATGATTTTGACAAAAGACAAAAACATGTGATTTTAAATAATGCTAAAAGACTACTTATAGAAAATTAATAGCACTATTTTCCAAGTGTTTTTCTTTACATTTCCTGGGAAATACAGAGTGCACTCCCATGAAGATATAAACAAAAGTGGCTGAGAAATATATTTTTTAATTATCCTAAGTACCTTTCTGTAAGCACTCACACACAGGCACATACACACAAAAAAAAATAATTTGTTTTAAGACCTGTATTCAAATTCTAACCATAATACTACAAAGGGTTAGAAGGATTCTTCAACCTAAAACTACTGTTAACTGGAAAGGTTAGTGATAACCTTTAACACTTTATGCAGTTGTGATATTCATTAACCTTCCCAAAAAACAGCAGTTTCTGCCTGAAGAATTCCAATGATCCTTAATGCATGGTGGTCAGCATATTGGACTGGTATTTGCAGGATCACAGGCTCAAATTCTATTTACTTTTAAGAAAGGTTTACACTTATAAATTTTTCAAAACATCCATAAACGCTTTTTCAGAAATTGAGAAAAGTTACTCAGCATCATTGCCAGGGAAAACACTGTTGACCTGTTATTATCTCAAGTTGCCATAAAAAAGTTTTGCCAATCATTTTCCCAGTTTCTGAAACTGTTCTGATATCCATATTTTCAAATCCATTCATATATACATACACCCAGGCACACTCACCTAGGCACACTCACCTAGGCACACTCACCCACGCACACTCACCTAGGCACACTCACCCAGGCACACTCACCCACGCACAGTATAGAAAGTTTAGTAACAGTACTTATAGGATCTGATTTCAAACCCTCAGGTTTTCAAAATCTTGTGCCCTTGCAATTGTTATTTCTCATTTTTCTCAACAGCTTTATTATGTATTGTATCAAAACTGGTCTTAATTGCAATTAAAAATTAGATATTTTGCTAACAGATATGTTTTACTATGTACTGTGTATGTGCCTAAAACCTTTCTCATAAAATTTCAGTCTGATGCATCTATCTATAAAAAATACATAATTGTAACACCTTTCCAAGTAAGTTATTTGTTATTAGTGAAATTAATGCATTATTTATGATTTGTTAAAAATTTCTATATCATTCTAAATATTATGGACTTCTTTAATATTGCACTTAGAAAATCAATATTCCCATCTGCTAATTACCATTATGTATAGTATCTTAATTTCATAAAATATTTTTAATTGGATACTGTCAATTGATATAAGGATAACCTACATCAGTGTATACATTTGTATACAGTTTTTAAGCTAAGTCTTGCATGAGACACAGTGGACACGGGACTCCTCTAATAACATTAACCAACATGTATCTCACATGCATAAACCTATGTAATAAATATATAAAATCTGTAATAATTATGATATTTGTTCACTTATGTAATGACTTGGAAAATGTGTGAATTGTTTATCACTGTGCCTATTATAAACTCTTAGTTTAATGTTGTAGTATGGTTCAGAATCTTATAAAATATAAACAGTACTGCCTATGTAAATTATTATCTTCTTAACTGCAGCAAAAGTTTGTTTAGTCAACAAATCCTTTAGATATTTATGGTGCACAAGGTCAAACCTATCATTAGTTTCATGAATGTTGAGATATGTAAGTACTAAGATGTTTTTAAGTTACAACTTGGCTGAAATAACACCAAAATAATCTGTATAAATGAACAACTAAATATTACTGTAAGGACACACAACAAAATACTCTTAAAATTCTGAAATCATGCATGTTTGTCATGTTCCTGTACATTTGGCAAATCATTTTCATCTATAATACACAAGTGAATCATAACTGCTTTAGTTTTATGAAATACTGTTAGACAGCAGCAGAAAAATGCAGTCAGACAGCAGTAGAAAAATACTGTTAGAAAGCAGCAGAAAAATGCAATTAAGACAGCAGCAGAAAAATACTGTTAGAAAGCAGCAGAAAAATGCAATTAAGACAGTAGCAGAAAAATACTGTTAGAAAGCAGCAGAAAAATGCAATTAAGACAGCAGCAGAAAAATGATGTTTCACAAGTTTAAAATACTGCAGTGTTCCTTCATAAGTAGGATGGAGTTTTTCCCTAGGGAGTTGAAATTAACAAAAAAATATCATCCATGAGTGTGAGCAATTCAGGTATAACTAACGTAACACTGTTAATTCCATAACCATGCAACTAGAGAAATAATCATTCAACTAATATGTTGCAGATACAAGGCAACTATACGTACTGTGTAAAATTGCACAGCCTTGATTAATATCATAATGACTGATTTTAGAAATACTGTACCTATATTAAAGGTGTTGAGAAGCTAACATTAAACACTGAACACTTGACTTTAATGATAGTTTTAGGTGTTATATTATTTTAAAATTATGTATAAATAATAAGCCACCTAGAAATAACAATACTAATAACCCATATTATTAAAATGTGCGATGCACTTAAGACTGCTACTGTACATACAAAAAGAAAAAAAATTTGGTCTAATGGTAAATTGACAAAAATTAACAAGAATACCTAATCAATACTGCATATTATATATACTAAATTGAAAAAAATTAATAAGAAAATAAAAGTTGTGCAGAAAGTGTTTTAAGAGAGAGCTACCTGAAAGTAATGGTACTGATGACTGCAATGGTGTTATTCTCTTCAATGGTAATGATGATCCTACCACCAAAAGTTACACATAACAAAGAGAATGAACTGCCAAATATAATTATAATCAGAATATTTAACTTAACTGATGCATCAGAGTAAGAAAAGCTAGTAAGTCACAAAAAAAAAAAAAAAAAAAAAAAAACCAAATTAAAAAAATTTTGGTATGTATTTTTTAAAAAATTCATAAAATGAGCTCAGAAAAACTGTATTGTATTGTACTGTTCCAGGAAATGAATGCCAAGAATTGTCTGTTGCTGTAATCTTGATGAACTAAACTTCAAGGATGCTGACTAATTTGTTATTGATGTAATATTGTGTATTAGTTACTGAACTGTTATGTAAACCATGTATTGTCTTATCTTCCCACAAAATTAATAGATTAACTGGAATTATCCTTAAGCTGACAACATTTACTGTAAGAAGACACATTACTAATACACAACTTTTTATATTGTATTAATATTTCTTCATCTTTTATTATAATAAAATATAATTAGTTTGATTTGTAGTAATTATAACATTTACTACACTGACTTGTGTGTGTATGTAGAGCTCTGTTAATTATATTTCCTGCAGTAAAATAACATGTGTATTTCAAATCTCAATCAAGCACGTCTTCAAGAATAACAATAGAATTTTTTTTTATTGTTAGTGTATGCATGCTTCTTTATCATCTGAAAAATCAATGTTAATTATCTTACCCATGCTTGAAAACTTGCATTGAAGACAAAGTAACTGTCCTGGATACTTTGTCTATGTATATTTGTGTGAAATGATTCAAACAAAAGTAAAATAGTAAAAACTGATGCGAGACAGGCAGAGAGTGAAGAAGAGATCCATGGATATAATATAAGTCTTCCCTACCCTGCATCCATATGCTATAAGTTTCAAAATACATTCAAGCAGAAAGAAAACGGTGAAAACGTTGTTCAGGTATCCCAGAATGTCCAAGTAGAGAGGAATCGCTTGGTAATACTAGAGTGTGGGCAGAATACGATGGCCCAGGGTTGAAGTTGGCGCGCAGAGTGTTGATTGGTCGGGGGTGACAGAGCGCAGTGTTGATTGGTCGGGGACGCCAGAGGGGGGTGGGCGGGACCGCGAATCACAAGGGTATGTATCATCCAGTTGTGACATATGATTGGTTGGCAATGGAATCAGCCAGGACCAATCAGTGATGAGGAACAATGATTTTCAGGTGGCACCGTTGATTTTTCAAGTTTTATGTAAGGAAAGAGACACAGAGAAACATAAAATTAATACTTATACCATGAATTAATAGAAATGGTCATTCAGTTTAATCTGGTAATAAAATAGATGAATATGATACTGTGAACAAATCAGGTATCATAAATTTTTTCGTGGTTTCAAGTCTCATTGTCAAAATCAGGCAATAATTCCAGATTTTATAAAAAAAATAAGAGAATATATATATATATATATATATATATATATATATATATATATATATATATATATATATATATATATATATATATATATATATAGTATATATATATATATATATATATATATACATGTATATATATATATATATATATATATATATATATATATATATATATATATATATATATATATATATATATATATATATATATATATATATATATATATATATATATATATATATATATATATATATATATATATATATATATATGTAGTACTATGTAATTATACTGGGTGATCTTTTTTTGCTTTCTTAACAAAAAAAAAATAATTTACAACAAGACTTGGAACCACATGCTAGAGCAAGCATATCACTTAGTCCAGGGGAACAGTATCAAAGGGTCTAGCAGATGCATCCGCTTGTTCAATAACACGATGCTTGTGCAGGATGGCCATGCTGGTCACACCTTAGGGCTATAGGTTGTGCCTGCCTGCTACATTCACAAAGCAATGGCAGGAAGCAAATATCATTAAGGGTGTAATTGGTTACCAGTGTAGACAGCTATGGGTGCACATATCAATTTTTCATGTACTGAACATGCATGTAACAAGAAATATAATGGAAACTACACTGTAGTTATGGATTGAACAAAAAACTAAAATTAAGCATTTCAGCTATAGTTTACTAATAATAGAAAAATATATATAATTATATTACACACTAAAAATAAAAATACTTTACTGAAAATAAAGAAAAAACATAAATGTTATGATATAATTACTAAAAAATTACAATAGTAGCAGAAATAAAAGATCAAGTTGCTCTCACTGAGCCAGAATGACTTACTACTCGGAGTCGTGTGTGCAGCGGAGCAGAATCTATCTTATGACACAAAGTCAACATGCAGACTAAACATACCTTTCTTAAGATTTGGGCAGGCAGCATGCTTCAGTCAAGACAATATCTGTGCACCACGAAGACCTGCATGCAGTACAACATGCCACATGCAACTTATGCTACACCAAGATTGCAAAATGAACCATAATGCTGACATGCCATGCTCTCATGCATAGGTAACATTAAAAATGATGATGATCACAGTTCCTGGATGGACGATGCAACAATGGTGTGGACAATGGTATACGGCGCCACCATACAGTATACGGAGCCACAGCTCAGAACAAGAGACAGTCGGTACATGCAATCATTGCTCTTGCATGAGTGTGGTTGCCAGGGCAGGGAGGGTTGGTGATTTGCCTCCGGTGATGGGATCTCGCGCGCGTCTGCTGGAACTTGGGGAGGAAGGCCTCAGGACGGCTTGTTAGATGCGCATCCTTTTATGTCTTACTTACGAAGAGGAATGGGACACAGATTCACAGCGTTGTCTTTGAGCAAAACAGTTTTTTTAATAAGTGTTAGGTTCCACCTCGGTGTCTTTTTCCTAACTAAGGAAGGTATAGGATTGTAAGAATGAAAGGTGAAGGAGAATTATGGAGAAAAGAGTCCTTGGTTTGACTTTTTTTCAAACACAACAGGGTAACAGGAGTATTAGAGGAAAAGGGGATGATATGTAATTAAAGTGTCAGGTTTTCTCTTATTCTTTTCTTACTGGGAAATAGCAGAAGATTAAGAAGATAAGAAAAACAAGAAAAGTTATCTTCTAAAGATTCTGCATACATTTTACAGGACATACACACTAATTAATATCGAGAGAGCAAAAGAAAGTGATGTATGTTTCACCTACAGAAATTGATAAGCGTAGAATGAGCACCAACTTCCTGGAGGAGGAGGAGGTGGAGGAGAGGTGGAGGACTGATACTCTACTGGATATCAGGAGAAACACAAACATCATCCAAACCTTAAGACAGAAAAGGGGCTAAAAGAATCTGTACAAGTAGAAGACTAAATTTGGAAGCTAACGAATAAAATGACAAATGTTTGACAAAAAATTATTAATTTTAATTTGAGTTTAATTATCTAGCCAACAACTGAAACTATGAGGAAGACTATATGACTAACCAACAGCCCTATAAAGTCAAAAAAACAATAACAAGAATAGCATAAAAAAAAGACAATAATCCTAACCGATCTATGACAAACTAAATTAAACTAAATAAAATTTCAGAAACACAATATAACAGAAACACTGGATATAAGTGGCTAATTCAAGTTATGAGAAGCATTAGCATTTGACCATAGCTAAAAAAATTATACGTATGCAGCTGCATATTAAAGATAACAATAAAGAGGAAATATATTTGATAATCAGGAGCTATCCTAGATAAATCTTCACTGAATAAGGTAATATTCCTCATTCCTCAACAGAGAATATTGCCTAAATAAACCTAAAATACAAAATTATATTTTACCTAATAACAAGTTATTATATAAAAATTACACACACACACACACACACATATATATATATATATATATATATATATATATATATATATATATATATATATATATATATATATATATATATATATATATATATATATATATATATATATATATATAAGTATAAACATTTATCTCAGGCCAGAGTAGACTAGAACCTACAAACTTTGGGACAAGGTACACAATACAGTACTATACACACAGACAACACTCTGGTGGCCAGCTAAGCTAAGCATTTGTTCCAGAACAGCTAGCACACAGCTAGTGATTAGTTTGTCATCTCCTCTCCCACAAGTGCTGATTTTACTTGCTTTATGAATTCTAAACATTTTAATATCCTTTCCTGGTCAGTGCATGCTAGAGAGGGGATATAAAAACTAATCACCAACTGTGTGCTAGTTGTTTTGGAACAAAGGCTTAACTTGACTAGGTGCCAGAACACTGCCTGGTATGATGTGCTATGTATAGTAATGAGTACTTTGTCCCACAGTACACAGGTTTGAGTCTTCTCCAGCTTGAGATAAATATTTGTAAATATTTCACTTCCGTGAAGACTATATACATGTATGCATACATAAACATATGTACATACATATATATATGCATACACATATATACATATACTTATATACATGTATACATGCTTAACAATTCACAAACAGGCAAAATTATTTACAAACATTATCTCTCAGTCCACAGAAGGATATGAACCAGTGAACTCTACATCAAAGTACACGTGCTTTTGCCTCTGGGGTCTGGCTGTGTGGCAAAAGTACTGTGTACTTAGATTGTTTCTACATGTATACATACATACGTGTGTGTGTGTGTGTGTGTGTGTGTGTGTGTGTGTGTGTGTGTGTGTGTGTGTGTGTGTGTGTGTGTGTGTGTGTGTGTGTGTGTGGGGGGGTGTGTGTGTGTGTGTGTGTGTGTGTGTGTGTGTGTGTGTGTGTGTGTGTGTGTGTGTGTGTGTGTGTGTGTGTGTGTGTGTGTGTGTGTGTGTGTGTGTGTGTGTGTGTGTGTGTGTAAGTTTCAAGATTGCTGTGCAATATACATTTTCATTTCTTCAAAGTTTCCCATTGTATGATAGATTTTTTTGGCCTTCAGATGTTAAACTTACCATAGATCTGTTAACAAGATCAGACTTATGAAATATCTATATTTAATTTTAAGTTCTTCAGGATATCTTCTGGAAGGTTGATTATATATTATACTGAGAGTGTGAGTGTGAGTGTGAGTGTGTGTGTGTGTGTGTATGTGTGTGTGTGTGTGTGTGTGTGTGTGTGTGTGTGTGTGTGTGTGTGTGTGTGTGTGTGTGTGTGTGTGTGTGTGTGTGTGTGTGTGTGTGTGTGTGTGTGTGTGCATGTGTGCGTGTGTGTGTGCATGTGTGCGCGCATGTGTGCGCACGTGATAAGATAAGATTTCTTTTGGATTTTTAACCCCGAAGGGTTAGCCACCCAGGATAACCAAAGAAAGTCAGTGCGTCATCGAGGACTGTCTAACTTATTTCCATTGGGGTCCTCAATCTTGTCCCCCAGGATGCGATCCACACCAGTCGACTAACACCCAGGTACCTATTCGCTGCTAGGTGAACAGGACAACAGGTATAAGGAAACATGTCGAAATGTTTCCACCCGCCGGGAATTGAACCCGGGCCCTCCGTGTGTGAAGCGGGAGCTTTAGCCACCAGGCCTCTGTGTGTGTGTGTGTGTGTATGTGTGTGTGTGTGTGTGTGTGTGTGTGTGTGTGTGTGTGTGTGTGTGTGTGTGTGTGTGTGTGTGTGTGTGTGTGTGTGTGTGTTTGTTTCTACAGCTGATCTCTACTTAATAACAGAGATAAATACTGTAGAAATAGTTTGGTAATGAAAAAAAATTACATTAAGCAGCCATGTTATAAGTGGATATGTAGACTAGGCCAACAATATTCTCTATCTAGTTTCAGATGGTTTTTGTATAAGATAAAAAAATTTTTTTGTACTCACCAGATATGAGTTCCCCTTTCTTCTCCTTCCCTTCTCGATCCTATTGCTTTCCTTTCATTCTCACATCCCTTTCTTCCTCTCTTCTATTCCATCCCTACCTCTCATATTATGACAATACTGGTTCCAAATTTTCCCTATTAGAAGCCTGGTAGCTGAGGCAGTGGAGCGATGGACCTGTCAATTTTAGGACCTTGATTCGAGCCTCTTGCCCATCCTTTTGTTTGTTCACTGACCGTCGTTTAATACGACTTAATTTGGGTTCATATGACAATATTGTTAACACAAGCTTCTCCATAGAGAATGTATCACAGTTGGTTGGTGGTGGTGATGGTAGCTGTGGCAGCAGTGGTGGTGGTGGGGAATTATAGCCAGCTGATACAACCTTACCCAAGCAAACTATATTATTGCCCTCTCATGTATGCACAAAATAAAAGGAGTAGACAACTCAAGTATGTGGTGATGTGTTATGATATGTAAATTATTGGGGTATATGAAGAAGGTGAGATAGCTGGTTGTAGTATGTGGACCATCTTTGCAAAAATTTCTGCTTGCCACTCTTCACTCTCAATTAATTATCAAAGGCAGCTGCAGATACAACTCAAAATGTAGTAGTAACAGATGTTAATGGGGGCAAGGGACAGCAAAAATCTGAGAGGTAGTGAGAAAAATATTGTGTTTATAAAGTGGTCATCCCTTACCCTACTGTCTGAACTCAGCAGCTGCTGATTTTGCTACTGCTGCTGCAACTGCCTTTAGCTTTGATACCAGCTAAAATGAATCCTAAAAATTTCACTCTCCAACAATCTATATATGATTTTAGAGCTTGTCTATGAATATAATAATCCAACATGCTACAACATATCTGAATTATCTTTTTTTTTTTGTTATGATCAATGAATATGAAGCCCATAATGTGTTGTGTGGAGAGGAGGAATATGTTAGTCACACTGCTATCCTCAAACCTTGCCTCTCTCTTACATCAAATGCTTTGGTTTAGGTATGAAGGGTACCTATTTGTGTGGTAAAATTTGGCCAAGAAATGTGAATTTTTGAATTATGATTTTTGAGGCTGTTCTGAGTTTCTGCCTTCTTGGTATGAAAACACTGTACGTACTCAGTGAGATGTTCTATCAAGCCAACAGCAGGTGTATACAAAACAGTTTGTTACTGACAGTCACTTACCTTGATATTTTGAGAGTGAAAACCACCATAGTATGGAGAGTTCCATGTTTTTTATAGTTACTCAAAATTATATTAGTATATGGAAATTCATTATGCTGATATTCATTATATAACGATTTTAAGTAAAGACTACACTTAAAATGCGGATATTGTTTTGGAAAAAAAGCACAGTGTAAATTCACTGTTGCACTAACAATACAAAAGTCAGTCAGAACATCACAAAATGTATATAATATTAAATATAATTACAATGAAAACAAGGTGCTAAACCCACAAAGGTCAATACTATAGTATAAATATTACATATTGCAATACAATGTGAACTATGAATGAGGTAAGATAGGTTGGGGAGGTGATAGCAGCATGTGCAGCACCTGGGATCTTCAGTGAGAGACAATACCTACACAGCAAGCTTTATCAATCACACTAAAGATAACCAGGTATTGTATTTGTGTCCCAGTCATCAACTTATTGGTATTACACTGTATCTTTGACAATACAAGGTTGGGTAGGAGTAAGCTAAATTATATTATGTTGATTCTTAGCAGCCTTTGGTAATGCTTTTCGGTTCCTCTGGTGCAAAATTACAGATTTGAATACCATACCATATTAATTCACAAAAATTTATCTACCAGTATGTAAAAGAAATTTTTCAAAATGAATAAATTACATATATATATATATATATATATATATATATATATATATATATATATATATATATATATATATATATATATATATATATATATATATGCAATAAGATCACAGTAAACAGGTGATTTTAAAATATGCAAAACAACCACTCTGAAAGAAATAGAGAAATTCCAAGCGCTTTCGTGACTACTCACATTATCAAGGAACTATGAAAGTGAAGCATCCAAGAAAGCTATATAAGGGGTCGGCCAGCACCTCACTATCAGATCCCACAACGTGGGATCTGATAGTGAGGTGCTGGCCGACCCCTTATATAGCTTCCTTGGATGCTTCACTTTCATAGTTCCTTGATAATGTGAGTAGTCACGAAAGCGCTTGGAATTTCTCTATTTCTTTCAGAGTGATTGTTTTGCATATATATATATATATATATATATATATATATATATATATATATATATATATATATATATATATATATATATATATATATATATATATATATATATATATATATATATATATATACACGTATATATATATATATATATTTTTTTTTTCAACAAGTTGGCCGTCTCCCACCGAAGCAGGGCGACCCAAAACGAAAGAAAATCCCCAAAAAGAAAATACTTTCATCATCATTCAACACTTTCACCTCACTCACACATAATCACTGTTTTTGGAGAGGTGCTCAAACCACAACAGTTTAGAAGCATATACGTATAAAGATACACAATATATCCCTCCAAGCTGCGAATATCCTGAAACCCCTCCTTTAGAGTGCAGGAATTGTACTTCCCATTTCCAGGACTCAAGTCCGGCTATATAAAAATAACCGGTTTCCCTGAATCCCTTCACTTTATAAATGTATTACCCTGCTCACACTCCAACAGATTGTCAGATCGAAAATACCATTCGTCTCCATTCACTCCTATCTAACACGCTCATGCACGCCTGCTGGAAGTCCAAGCCCCTCGCCCACAAAACATCCCTTACCCCTTCCTTCTAACCTTTTCGAGGACGACCCCTACCCCGCCTTCCTTCTCCTACAGATTTAAATGCTCTCCATGTCATTCTACTTTGATCCATTCTCTCTAAATGACCAAACCACTTCAACAACCCCTCTTCAGCCCTCTGACTAATACTTTTATTAACTCCACACCTTCTCCTAATTTCCACACTCCGAATTTTCTGCATAATATTTACACCACACATTGCCCTTAGACAGGACATCTCCACTGCCTCCAACCGCCTCCTCGCTGCTGCATTCACAACCCAAGCTTCACACCCACATAAGAGTGTTGGTACTACTATACGTTCATACATTCCCTTCTTTGCCTCCATAGACAACATTTTTTGACTCCACATATACCTCAATGCACCACTCACCTTTTTTACCTCATCAATTCTATGATTAACCTCATCCTTCATAAATCCATCCGCCGACACGTCAACTCCCAAGTATCTGAAAACATTCACTTCTTCCATACTCCTCCTCCCCAATTTGATATCCAACTTTTCTTTATCTAAATCATTTGATACCCTCATCACCTTACTCTTTTCTATGTTCACCTTCAACTTTCTACCTTTACACACACACTCCCAAACTCATCCACTAACCTTTGCAATTTTTCTTCAGAATCTCCCATAAGCACAGTATCATCAGCAAAAAGTAACTGTGTCAATTCCCATCTTCTATTTGATTCCCCATAATTTAATCCCACCCCTCTCCTGAACACCCTAGCATTTACTTTTTTTACAACCCCATCTATAAATATATTAAACAACCATGGTGACATTACACATCCCTGTCTAAGATCTACTTTTACTGGGAAGTAGTCTCCCTCTCTTCTACACACCCTAACCTGAGCCTCGCTATCCTCATAAAAACTCTTTACAGCATTTAGTAACTTACCACCTATTCCATATACTTGCAACATCTGCCACGTTGCTCCCCTATCCACTCTATCGTATGCCTTTTCTAAATCCATAAATGCAATAAAAACTTCCCTACCTTTATCTAAATACTGTTCACATATATGTTTCAATGTAAACACTTGATCTACACATCCCCTACCCACTCTGAAACCTCCTTGCTCATCTGCAATCCTAGATTCTGTCTTACCTCTAATTCTTTCAATTATAACCCTACTGTACACTTTTCCTGGTATACTCAGTAAACATATTCCTCTATAATTTTTACAATCTCTTTTGTCCCCCTTCCATTTATATAAAGGGACTATACATGCTCTCCGCCAATCCCAGGTACCTTCCCCTCTCATACATTTATTAAACAAAAGTACCAACCACTCCAACACTATATCCCCCCTGCTTTTATCATTTCTGTAATGATATATATATATATATATATATATATATATATATATATATATATATATATATATATATATATATATATATATATATATATATATATATATATATATATATACGTATATTATAGGTAGTAGGTTGGTAGACAGCAACCACCCAGGGAGGTACTACCGTCCTGCTAAGTGAGTGTAAAACGTAAGCCTGTAATTGTTTTACATGATGGTAGGATTGCTGGTGTCTTTTGTCTGTCTCATAAATATGCAAGATTACAGGTATGTCTTGCTACTTCTACTTACACTTAGGTCACACTACACATACATAGACACGTTTATTTATACACACTCATCTGAGTTTTCTTTGATTTTATCTTAATAGTTCTTGGTCTTATTACTTTTCCTTTTATATCCATGGGGAAGTGGAATAAGAATCTTTCCTCCGTAAGCCATGCGTGTTGTAAAAGTCAACTAAAATGCCGGGAACAATGGGCTAGTAACCCCTTTTCCTGTAAAGATTACTAAAAAGAATAAGAAGAAGAAAATTGTCAAAGTGGGAAGTCTGAATGTGCGTGGATGTTGTGCAAATGATAAGAAAGAGACGATTGTAGATGTTATGAATGAAAAGAAACTGGATGTCCTGGCTTTAAGTGAAACAAAGCTGAAGGGGGTGGGAGAGTTTCAATGGAGAGGAATAAATGGGATTAGGTCAGGGGTTTCAAATAGAGTTAGAGCTAAAGAAGGAGTAGCAATAATGTTGAAGGATAAGCTATGGCAGGAAAAGAGGGACTACAAATGTATAAATTCAAGGATTATGTGGAGTAAAATAAAGATTGGATGTGAAAAGTGGGTTATAGTAAGCGTGTATGCACCTGGAGAAGAGAGAAGTGTAGAGGAGAGAGAGAGATTCTGGGAAATGTTGAGTGAATGCGTGGGGAGTTTTGAATCAAGTGTGAGAGTAATGGTGGTTGGGGATTTCAATGCTAAAGTGGGTAAAAATGTTATGGAGGGAGTAGTAGGTAATTTTGGGGTGCCAGGGGTAAATGTTAATGGGGAGCCTTTAATTGAGCTATGTGTAGAAAGAAATTTGGTAATAAGTAATACATATTTTATGAAAAAGAGGATAAATAAATATACAAGGTATGATGTAGCACGTAATGAAAGTAGTTTGTTAGATTATGTATTGGTGGATAAAAGGTTGATGGGTAGGCTCCAGGATGTACATGTTTATAGAGGGGCAACTGATATATCGGATCATTATTTAGTTGTAGCTACAGTTAGAGTAAGAGGTAGATGGGAAAAGAGGAAGGTGGCAACAACAAGTAAGAGGGAGGTGAAAGTGTATAAACTAAGGGAGGAGGAAGTTCGGGCGAGATATAAGCGACTATTGGCAGAAAGGTGGGCTAGTGCAAAGATGAGTAGTGGGGGGGTTGAAGAGGGTTGGAATAGTTTTAAAAATGCAGTATTAGAATGTGGGGGCAGAAGTTTGTGGTTATAGGAGGGTGGGGGCAGGAGGAAAGAGGAGTGATTGGTGGAATGATGAAGTAAAGGGTGTGATAAAAGAGAAAAAGGTAGCTTACGAGAGGTTTTTACAAAGCAGAAGTGTTATAAGAAGAGCAGAGTATATGGAGAGTAAAAGAAAGGTGAAGAGAGTGGTGAGAGAGTGCAAAAGGAGAGCAGATGAAAGAATGGGAGAGGCACTGTCAAGAAATTTTAATGAAAATAAGAAAAAATTTTGGAGTGAGTTAAACAAGTTAAGAAAGCCTAGGGAAAGTATGGATTTGTCAGTTAAAAACAGAGTAGGGGAGTTAGTACATGGGGAGAGGGAGGTATTAGGTAGATGGCGAGAATATTTTGAGGAACTTTTAAATGTTAAGGAAGAAAGGGAGGCGGTAATTTCATGCACTGGCCAGGGAGGTATACCATCTTTTAGGAGTGAAGAAGAGCAGACTGTAAGTGTGGTGGAGGTACGTGAGGCATTACGTAGAATGAAAGGGGGTAAAGCAGCTGGAAGTGATGGGATCATGACAGAAATGTTAAAAGCAGGGGGGGATATAGTGTTGGAGTGGTTGGTACTTTTGTTTAATAAATGTATGAAAGAGGGGAAGGTACCTAGGGATTGGCGGAGAGCATGTATAGTCCCTTTATATAAAGGGAAAGGGGACAAAAGAGATTGTAAAAATTATAGAGGAATAAGTTTACTGAGTATACCAGGAAAAGTATACGGTAGGGTTATAATTGAAAGAATTAGAGGTAAGACAGAATGTAGAATTGTGGACGAACAAGGAGGTTTCAGAGTGGGTAGGGGATGTGTAGATCAAGTGTTTACATTGAAGCATATATGTGAACAGTATTTAGATAAAGGTAGGGAAGTTTTTATTGCATTTATGGATTTAGAAAAGGCATATGATAGAGTGGATAGAGGAGCAATGTGGCAGATGTTGCAAGTATATGGAATAGGTGGTAAGTTACTAAATGCTGTAAAGAGCTTTTATGAGGATAGTGAGGCTCAGGTTAGGGTGTGTAGAAAAGAGGGAGAATACTTCCCGGTAAAAGTAGGTCTTAGACAGGGATGTGTAATGTCACCATGGTTGTTTAATATATTTATAGATGGGGTTGTAAAAGAAGTAAATGCTAGGGTGTTCGGGAGAGGGGTGGGATTAAATTATGGGGAATCAAATTCAAAATGGGAATTGACACAGTTACTTTTTGCTGATGATACTGTGCTTATGGGAGATTCTAAAGAAAAATTGCAAAGGTTAGTGGATGAGTTTGAGAATGTGTGTAAAGGTAGAAAGTTGAAAGTGAACATAGAAAAGAGTAAGGTGATGAGGGTATCAAATGATTTAGATAAAGAAAAATTGGATATCAAATTGGGGAGGAGGAGTATGGAAGAAGTGAATGTTTTCAGATACTTGGGAGTTGACGTGTCGGCGGATGGATTTATGAAGGATGAGGTTAATCATAGAATTGATGAGGGAAAAAAGGTGAGTGGTGCGTTGAGGTATATGTGGAGTCAAAAAACGTTATCTAAGGAGGCAAAGAAGGGAATGCATGAAAGTATAGTAGTACCAACACTCTTATATGGATGTGAAGCTTGGGTGGTAAATGCAGCAGCGAGGAGACGGTTGGAGGCAGTGGAGATGTCCTGTCTAAGGGCAATGTGTGGTGTAAATATTATGCAGAAAATTCGGAGTGTGGAAATTAGGAGAAGGTGTGGAGTTAATAAAAGCATTAGTCAGAGGGCAGAAGAGGGGTTGTTGAGGTGGTTTGGTCATTTAGAGAGAATGGATCAAAGTAGAATGACATGGAAAGCATATAAATCTATAGGGGAAGGAAAGAGGGGTAGGGGTCGTCCTCGAAAGGGTTGGAAAGAGGGGGTAAAAAGGTTTTGTGGGTGAGGGGCTTGGACTTCCAGCAAGCGTGCATGAGCGTGTTAGATAGGAGTGAATGGAGACGAATGATACTTGGGACCTGACGATCTGTTGGAGTGTGAGCAGGGTAATATTTAGTGAAGGGATTCAGGGAAACCGGTTATTTTCATATAGTCGGACTTGAGTCCTGGAAATGGGAAGTACAATGCCTGCACTTTAAAGGAGGGGTTTGGGATATTGGCAGTTTGGAGGGATATGTTGTGTATCTCTATACGTATATGCTTCTAAACTGTTATATTCTGAGCACCTCTGCAAAAGCAGTGATAATGTGTGAGTGTGGTGAAAGTGTTGAATGATGATGAAAGTATTTTCTTTTTGGGGATTTTCTTTCTTTTTTTGGGTCACCGTGCCTCGGTGGGAGACGACCGACTTGTTGAAAAAAAAAAAAAAAAAATATATATATATAGTATATATATATATATATATATATATATATATATATATATATATATATATATATATATATATATATATATATATATATATATATATAAATATATATATATATATATATATATATATATATATATATATATATATATATATATATATATATATATATATATATATATATATATATATATATATATATATATATATATATATATAAATATATATAAATATATATATATATATATATATATATATATATATATATATATATATATATATATATATATATATATATACACCCCCGCATACACGTACTGAAATGGACGGGAACAAATTCTCAGTAGTGGCATAAATACAGTGAAAAAATATCGTTACCGGGGGTCCACTATATCAACAAATTTTGGAAAATAAGAAAAAGTTTTGGAGTGAGATTAACACATTAAGAGGTAATCAGTTATGGAGAGGAGAGTTATTAAATGGAGAGTTAGAGGTATTGGGAAGATGGAAGGAATATTTTGAGGAATTGTTAAATGTTGATGAAGATAGGGAAGCTGTGGGTATAGGGCAAGGAGGAATAACATCTTGTAGGAGTGAGGAAGAGCTGTGAGTGTGGGGGAAGTTCATGAGGCAGTAGGTAAAATGAAAGGGGGTAAGGCAGCCGGGATTGATTTTTTTTTTTTTGGATGGTAATTATTTAATAAATGTATGGAAGAGGGTAAGGTACCTAGGGATTGGCAGAGAGCATGCATAGTTCCTTTGTATAAAGATTGCCCCTGGTACCAGAGGCCACCCTGCCTTGGTGGGAATCGGCCGGTGTGATAATAAAAAAAAAAAAAAAGTAGAGTATGTAGGAAAGAGGGAAATATATATATATATAATATATTTATAGATGGGGTTGTAAGAGAAGTAAATGCAGTGGAATCCCCACATAACTGTGCGATTACTGAAGAGAAGTTGCTCCAGGAAAGAGTAAGGTTATGAGGATAACAAAAGGATTAGGTGATGAAAGATTGAATATCAGATTGGAGGGAGAGAGTATGGAGGAGGTGAACGTATTCACCAATTATGTAAGTGTATTTTTGTAAGTGCGTTTGTATAAGTGTATGTTTGGGTGTGAAGGGTCTGAAATGGACTAATCTAGTTTGGAAGTTAGGAGGAGGTGTGGGACAAAACTGTATTTGTTGAGGTGGTTCGGACTGTATGGGAATGAAATTCAATCGGTAGGGGTCGGCACTTGAACAGCATGCTTCTGGAGTGAAGCAAAGTAACATCGTTAAACCGGGGGCCGGACTGTATGGGAAGTACAGTGTACTCTGAAGGATGTTATATGTATAGTTTAAAATATGTAGTGTAAAGCTTCTGTATATATATATATATATATATAAATATATATATATATATATATACATACAGTGGAACCTCAAAAATCGAACTGCTCCCAACTCAACCAATTATGTAAGTGTATTTTTGCAAGTGCTTTTATAAGTGCATTTTTGAGGGTCTGAAATGGACTAACCTAATTTACATTATTCCTGATGGGAATAAATTCGTTCGGTAGCGACACTTGAACAGCCTTCTGGACCGAAGAAAGTTCTATATTTGAGGATCCACTGTATATATATATATATATATATATATATATACAGTGGACCCCCGCTTAACGATCACCTCCCAATGCGACCAATTATGTAAGTGTATTTATGTAAGTGCGTTTGTACGTGTATATTTGGGGGTCTGAAATGGACTAATCTACTTCACAATCAATATTCCTTATGGGAACAAATTCGGTCAGTACTGGCACCAGAACATACTTCTGTAATGAAAAAATATCGTTTACCGGGGGTCCACTGTATATATATATATATATATATATATATATATATATATATATATATATATATATAACCTCATCGAACTGCTCCCAACACTACCAATTATGTAAGTGTATAAGTGCTTTTATATGTATAGGGTCTGAAATGGACTAATCTAATTTACATTATTCCTGATGGGAATAAATTCATTCGGTAAAGGCACTCGAACAGCTTTCTGGATTCGATATATATATATATACATATATACATATATATATATATATACAGGTCTCCCTCAACATTTGCGAGGGTTAGGGGATCAAGAGCCTCGTGAATGTTGAAAAACCGTGAATGTTTGGTGCCCCAATATTTTATTTTTATTATCACACTGGCCGATTCCCACCAAGGCAGGGTGGCTCGAAAAAGAAAAACTTTCACCATCATTCACTCCATCACTGTCTTGCCAGAAGGGTGCTTTACACTACAGTTTTTAAACTGCAACATTAACACCCCTCCTTCAGAGTGCAGGCACTGTACTTCCCATCTCCAGGACTCAAGTCCGGCCTGCCGGTTTCCCTGAACCCCTTCATAAATGTTACTTTGCTCACACTCCAACAGCACGTCAAGTAATAAAAACCATTCATCTCCATTCACTCCTATCAAACACGCTCACGCACGCCTGCTGGAAGTCCAAGCCCCTCGCACACAAAACCTCCTTTACCCCCTCCCTCCAACCTTTCCTAGGCTGACCCCTACCCCGCCTTCCTTCCACTACAGACTGATACACTCTTGAAGTCATTCTGTCTCGCTCCATTCTCTCTACATGTCTGAACCACCTCAACAACCCTTCCTCAGCCCTCTGGACAACAGTTTTGGTAATCCCGCACCTCCTCCTAACTTCCAAACTACAAATTCTCTGCATTATATTCACACCACACATTGCCCTCAGACATGACATCTCCACTGCCTCCAGCCTTCTCCTCGCTGCAACATTCATCACCCATGCTTCACACCCATATAAGAGCGTTGGTAAAACTATACTCTCATACATTCCCCTCTTTGCCTCCAAGGACAAAGTTCTTTGTCTCCACAGACTCCTAAGTGCACCACTCACCCTTTTTCCCTCATCAATTCTATGATTCACCTCATCCTTCATAGACCCATCCGCTGACACGTCCACTCCCAAATATCTGAATACATTCACCTCCTCCATACTCTCTCCCTCCAATCTGATATCCAATCTTTCATCACCTAATCCTTTTGTTATCCTCATAACCTTACTCTTTCCTGTATTCACTTTTAATTTTCTTCTTTTGCACACCCTACCAAATTCATCCACCAATCTCTGCAACTTCTCTTCAGAATCTCCCAAGAGCACAGTGTCATCAGCAAAGAGCAACTGTGACAACTCCCACTTTATGTGTGATTCTTTATCTTTTAACTCCACGCCTCTTGTCAAGACCCTCGCATTTACTTCTCTCACAACCCCATCTATAAATATATTAAACAACCACGGTGACATCACACATCCTTGTCTAAGGACTACTTTTACTGGGAAATAATTTCCCTCTTTCCTACATACTCTAACTTGAGCCTCACTATCCTCGTAAAAACTCTTCACTGCTTTCAGTAACCTACCTCCTACATCATGCACCTGCAACATCAGCCACATTGCCCCCCTATCCACCCTGTCATACGCCTTTTCCAAATCCATAAATGCCACAAAGATCTCTTTAGCCTTATCTAAATACTGTTCACTTATATGTTTCACTGTAAACACCTGGTCCACACACCCCCTACCTTTCCTAAAGCCTCCTTGTTCATCTGTTATCCTATTCTCCGTCTTACTCTTAATTCTTTCAATAATAACTCTACCATACACTTTACCAGGTATACTCAACAGACTTATCCTCCTATAATTTTTGCACTCTCTTTTGTCCCCTTTGCCTTTATACAAAGGAACTATGCATGCTCTCTGCCAATCCCTAGGTACCTTACCCTCTTCCATACATTTATTAAATAATTGCACCAACCACTCCAAAACTATATCCCCACCACCTGCTTTAAACATTTCTATCTTTATCCCATCAATACCGGCTGCCTTACTCCCTTTCATTTTACCTACTGCCTCACGAACTTCCCCCACACTCATAACTGGCTCTTCCTCACTCCTACAAGATGTTATTTCTCCTTGCCCTATACACGAAATCACAGCTTCCCTATCTTCATCAACATTTAACAATTCCTCAAAATATTCCTTCCATCTTCCCAATACCTCTAACTCTCCATTTAATAACTCTCCTCTCCTATTTTTAACTGACAAATCCATTTGTTCTCTAGGCTTCCTTAACTTGTTAATTTGACTCCAAAACTTTTTCTTATTTTTAACAAAATTTGTTGATAACATCTCACCCACTCTCTCATTTGCTCTCTTTTTACATTGCTTCACCACTCTCTCAACCTCTCTCTTTTTCTCCATATACTCTTCCCTCCTTGCATCACTTCTACTTTGTAAAAACTTCTCATATGCTAACTTTTTCTCCCTTACTACTCTCTTTACATCATCATTCCACCAATCGCTCCTCTTCCCTCCCGCACCCACTTTCCTGTAACCACAAACTTCTGCTGAACACTCTAACACTACATTTTTAAACCTACCCCATACCTCTTCGACCCCATTGCCTATGCTCTCATTAGCCCATCTATCCTCCAAAAGCTGTTTATATCTTTCCCTAACTGCCTCCTCTTTTAGTTTATATATCATGTGGGAGTTCGATACGTGGATTAGGGAAGAAATACTCACGTAGGCTGTTATTACTTATAATTGCTGTTATGTGGAGGGAGCCCGCAGCCGTTACCTGTCTCCTTGGTTACACTCGTAATACTGACTAGCCGTCTGCCCAGCACCCCGTGAGTAGGTCTTTTGAAATAGTGTCAGCTCAGCACAATATGAAAGACCGTGACTCAGGCGAGACGGTTGGTCGTTGAGTCAACGGACGGTTACTGGTAACTGGTTACTACTGAGACTGGTAACTGGTTACTACTACTGAGATATAAACCTTCACCTCTCTCTTCCCTGATGCTTCTATTCTCCTTGTATCCCATCTACCTTTTACTCTCAGTGTAGCTACAACTAGAAAGTGATCTGATATATCTGTGGCCCCTCTATAAACATGCACATCCTGAAGTCTACTCAACAGTTTTTTATCTACCAATACATAATCCAACAAACTACTGTCATTTTGCCCTACATCATATCTTGTATACTTATTTATCCTCTTTTTCTTAAAATATGTATTACCTATAACTAAACCCCTTTCTATACAAAGTTCAATCAAAGGGCTCCCAAACCCCAAACTTACCTACCACGCCCTCTCTAAAAGTTTCTCCTACTTTAGCATTTAGGTCCCCTACCACAATTACTCTCTCACTTGGTTCAAAGGCTCCTATACATTCACTTAACATCTCCCAAAATCTCTCTCTCTCCTCTGCATTCCTCTCTTCTCCAGGTGCATACACGCTTATTATGACCCACTTCTCGCATCCAACCTTTACTTTAATCCACATAATTCTTGCATTTACACATTCATATTCTCTTTTCTCCTTCCATAACTGATCATTCAACATTACTGCTACCCCTTCCTTTGCTCTAACTCTCTCATATACTCCAGATTTAATCCCATTTATTTCCCCCCACCGAAATTCCCCTACCCCCTTCAGCTTTGTTTCGCTTAGGGCCAGGACATCCAACTTCTTTTCATTCATAACATCAGCAATCATCTGTTTCTTGCCCCAATATATTGTAGGGAAATATATTACAATACTGCTTCCTTAACTTGTTGAACCATGAATAATCATAAAATACATGAAAACGTCGTAAATTGTACTAAATATATACATGTTATGCTTTAATAACGTATGTTATTTAATAACATGTATGTTAATAACATGTTATTAAATACCACAGACTCCACCACTGTGAGTCCCTACTACCCTCCCTCCGACCCCCACAACTGGCAGCCAGCCCTCCCACCACTCAGTGTGGTGAGTGTTTTGTTTGTTCATTATTTGCTATTAAACTACAGAATAAATAATGTAAACCCATTCATGACTGCATATTGGAATGGCTCTTAGGAAAGGTATTAGACGGTGACATGTGTTTATTCTTGAACACAGCAATGAATCGAACATTTCTGCTATTGCTAATAATAACAATAGTAATAATAATAATAATAATAATAATAATAATAATAATAATAATAATAATAATAAATACGATATAATTGAAGAAGGAAATTGTACAAAAATACGACGGAATGGTTGACACATCGTCAGTGTGGCTTTGTTTATGCTGGAGTGAACATTAGTCTCCCTGCTCTTCCAAACATTTCACAATAATTCAGCAGTTGAGGCAGTGGCATTTAATAACATATAAGTTATAAATAATAATAGTACATGTTATTATTAATAACATGTATTATTATTAACATGTATGTATTTAATAACATATATGTTATAAATACTAATAGTACATATTATTAATAACATGTATTATTATTAACATTTATGTTATTAAATACCATTGCCTCAATCACTGCCTCTACCACTCCAGTCGCACTCAATCTACAAGCACCAAACACAATGAATTATTGTGAAATGTTTGGAAGAGCAGGGAGACTAATGCTCACTCCAGCATAAACAAAGTCACACTGACGATTTGTCAACCACTCCCTCAAATTTTTGTAAAATTTCCTCCTTAAATTATATCATATTTATTATTATTATTATTATTATTATTATTATTATTGTTATTATTAGCTGTAGCAGAAATGTTTAATTCTTTGAAGTGTTCAAGAGTAAACACATGATGTTACCGTCTAATACCTGTCCGAATAGCCATTCCAATATGCAGTCATGAATGGGTTTACATTATTTATACTGTAGTTTAATAGCAAATAATGAACAAACAAAACACTCACCACACTGAGTGGTGGGAGGGCTGGCTGCCAGTTGCGTGAAGGGATTCAGGGAAACCGGTTATTTTATATAACCGGACTTGAGTCCTGGAAATGGGAAGTACAATGCCTGCACTCTGAAGGAGGGGTTTGGGATATTGGCAGTTTGGAGGGATATATTGTGTATTTTTTTATACGTATATACAGTGGACCCCCGCTTAACGATCACCTCCCAATGCGACCAATTATGTAATTGTATTTATGTAAGTGCGTTTGTAGGTGTATGTTTGGGGGTCTGAAATGGACTAATCTATTTCACAATATTCCTTATGGGAACAAATTCGGTCAGTACTGGCACCTGAACATACTTCTGGAAGGAAAAAATATCGTTAATCGGGGGTCCACTGTACTTCTAAACTTGTATTCTGGGTACCTCTGCAAAATCAGTGATTATGTGTGAGTGAGGTGAAAGTGTTGAATGATGATGAAAGTATTTTCTTTTTGGGGATTTTCTTTCTTTTTGGGTCACCCTGCCTCGGTGGGAGACGGCCAACTTGTTGAAAAAAAATAAATTATATATATATATAAGTGTGTATATATATATATATATATATATATATATATATATATATATATATATATATATATATATATATATATATATATATATATATACACACATACATACATACAGGTAGTAGATTGGTAGACAGCAACTGCTCAGGGAGGTACGTACTACCATACTGCCAAAAGATTGTAAACCAAGAGCCTCTATTTGTTTTGCATGATGGTAGGATTGCTGGTATCTTTTTTTTTTGTCTTATAAATATGCAAGATTTCAGGTACGTCTTGCTACTTACACTCAGGTCACACTAAACACGCATGTACAGATTTATGAATGCACACTCATCTGAGTTTTCCTTGATTATATCTTAACAGTTACTGTTATTACTTTTCCTTTCACATCCATGGGAAAGTGGTATAAGAATCTTTCCTCCATAAGCCATGTGTGTTGTAAAAGTCAACTAAAATGCCGGGAGCAATGGGCTAGTAACCCCTTTTCCCGTATAGCCTACTAAAAAGAAAAAGAAGAAAACTGTCAAAGTAGGATGTTAGAATGTGCATGGATGTTGAGTGAATGATAAGAGATGACTGTGGATGTTATGAATGAAAAGAAGCTGGATGTCTTAATTCTAAGTGAAACAAAGCTGAAGGGGGTAGGACAGTTTCAGTGGGGAGAAATAAATGGGATTAGATCAGGGGTTTCTAATAGAGTTAGAGCTAAGGAAGGAGTAGCAATAATGCTGAAGTTATGGCAGGAAAAGAAGGAATATAAATGTATAAACTGAAGGATTATGTGGAGTAACATAAGGGTTGGATGTGAAAAGTGGGTTATAGTAAGTGTTTATGCGCCTGGAGAAGAGAGAAGTGTAGAAGAGAGAGAGAGACAGATTTTGAGAAATATTGAGTGAGTGCATGGGGAGTTTTGAACCAAGTGAGAGAGAGTACTTGTGGTTGGCAATCTCAATGCTAAGGTGGGTAAAAATGTTGTGAAGGGAGTAGTAGGTAAATTTGGGGTGCCAGGGGTAAATGAAAATGGGCAGCCTTTAATTGAACTGTGTGTAGAAAGAGGTTTGGTAAAAAGTAATACAAATTTTATGAAAAAGAGGATAAATAAGTATACAAGATATAATATATCATGTAACGAAAGTAGTTTGTTAGATTATGTACTGAATAAAAAGTTAATGGGTAGGCTTCAGGATGAACATGTTTATAGAGGTGCAATGGATATATTGGCTCATTAGTTAGTTGTAGCTACAGTTAGAGTAATAGGTAGATGGGACAAAAGGAAAATGGCAACAGTAAGTAAGAAACAGGTGAAAGTTTATAAACTAAGGAAGGAGAAAGTTAGGTGAAAAATTTGGAACTTTTGGCAGAAAGGTTGGCTAGCTCAAGTATGGGTAGTGGGGGGGTTGAAAAGGAATGGGATAGTTTTAAAAATGCAGTATTAGAATGTGGGGCAGAAGTTTGTGGCTATAGGAGGGTGGGTGCAGGAGGAAAGAGGAGTGATTGGTGGAGTGATGAGGTAAAGCATGCAATAAAAGAGAAAAAGGTAGCTTATGAGAGATTTTTACAAAGCAGAAGTAATGTAAGAAGGGTAGTGTATATGGAGAGTAAAAAAAGGTGAAGAGAGTGGTGAGAGAGTGCAAAATTAGAACAAATGATAGAGTGGGAGAGGCACTGTCAAGAAATTTTGTTGAGAATAAGAAAAAAATTTTGAAGTGAGATAAACAAGTTAAGAAAGCCTAGAGAACAGATGGATTTGTCAGTTAAAAACAGAGTAGGGGAGTTAGTAGTTGGGGAGCTGGAGGTATTGGGTAGATGTCGGGAATATTTTGAGGAACTTCTAAACGTCGAAGAAGAAAGGGAGGCAGTAATTTCATGCACTGGCCAGGGAGGTATAACATCTTTTAGGAGTGAAGAAGAGCAGGATGTGAGTGTGGGGGAGGTGCATGAGGCATTATGTAGAATGAAAAGGAGTAAAGCAGCTGGAACTGATGGACTCGTGACAGAAATGTTAAAAGCAGGGGAAATATAGTGATGGAGTGGTTGGTATTTTTGATTAATAAATGTATGAAAAGTATTAGTCAAAGGGCTGAAGAGGGGTTGTTGAGGTGGTTTGGTCATTTAGAGAGAATGGATCAAAGTAGAATGACATGGAGAGTGTATAAATCTGTAGGGGAAGGAAGGCGGGGTAGGGGTCGTCCTCGAAAAGGTTGGAGGGAGGGGGTAAAGGAGGTTTTGTGGGCGAGGGGCTTGGACTTCCAGCAAGCATGCATGAGCGTGTTAGATAGGAGTGAATGGAGACGAATTGTATTTGAGATTTGACAAGCTGTTGGAGTGTCAGCAGGGTAATATTTAGTGAAGGGATTCAGAGAAACCGGTTATTTTTATATAGCCGGACTTGAGTCCTGGAAATGAGAAGTACAATGCCTGCACTTTAAAGGAGGGGTTTGGGATATTGGCAGTTTGGAAGGATATGTTGTGTATCTTTATACATATATGCTTCTAAACTGTTGTATTCTGAGCACCTCTGCAAAAACAGTGAATATGTGTGAGTGAAGTGAAAGTGTTGAATAATGATTAAAGTATTTTCCTTTTGGGGATTTTCTTTCTTTTTTGGGTCACCTTGCCTTGGTGGGAGACGGCCGACTTGATGAAAAAAAAAAAAAAAAAATTATATATATATATATATATATTTTTTTTTTTTTTTCAACAAGTCGGCCGTCTCCCACCGAGGCAGGGTGACCCAAAAAAGAAAGAAAATCCCCAAAAAGAAAATGCTTTCATCATCATTATATATATATATATATATATTTTTTTTTTATTTTTTTTTTTCAACAAGTCGGTCGTCTCCCACCGAGGCAGGGTGCTCCAAAAAAAAAAAAAAAGAAAGAAAATCCCCAAAAAGAAAATACTTTCATCATCATTCAACACTTTCACCACACTCACACATTATCACTGCTTTTGCAGAGGTGCTCAGAATATAACAGTTTAGAAGCATATACGTATAGAGATACACAACATATCCCTCCAAACTGCCAATATCCCATATATATATATATATTTTCCAACAAGTCGGCCGTCTCCCACCGAGGCAGGGTATATATATACAGTGGACCCCCGCATAACGATCACCTCTGAATGCGACCAATTATGTAAGTGTATTTATGTAAGTGTGTTTGTACGTGTATGTTTGGGGGTCTGAAATGGACTAATCTACTTCACAATATTCCTTATGGGAACAAATTCGGTCAGTACTGGCACCTGAACATACTTCTGGAGTGAAAAAATATCGTTAACCGGGGGTCCACTGTATATATATACAGTGGACCCCTGGTTTACGATCAGCTCCCAATGCGACCAATTATGTAAGTGTATTTATGTAAGTGCGTTTGTATGTGTATGTTTGGGGGTCTGAAATGGACTAATCTAATTCACAATATTCCTTATGGGAACAAATTCGGTCAGTACTGGCACCTGAACATACTTCTGGAACGAAATAATATTGTAAACCGGGGGTCCACTGTATGTGCAAAAAAAACATGGGGGGAGTAGAATGATAGCTCTAGGCCTTTTGTTCTATGAAAGGCATCCTGTATCACTTGGTTTGTGATATTTGCATAATATATACTATATCTATTATATATACATCCTCTCCTCACTTAGCAATGTACTCGTTTACCGACACCTTGGACTTACAATGGGCTCTCTGACCAGTATGCATACCTAAATAATGCATATTAAAGCTGATTTCCTCTATTTTGTTTATTACAATATACAGTACACTACAGCATAAACATTTAAAAATGCAGCCTCTCTTCACTTAACGATGGAGTTCCGTTCCTAATACTGCATCAATAAAAGAATTTGTCGTTAAATGAGGATCATACTACTGTATGTGTATGATGGTAGTGAGCTTATGTCAACCATCTTTGATATTGCTTTAATGTCACCCTTGCACCATTTATAATATTTTTTGTACATTTTTAAATGTTTATACAGTAGTGTACTGTACAGTGGACCCCTGGCATGCGATGGCATCGGTATACATTAAATCTAGTACTTGATACATTTTAATGCAAAAATTTTGCCTCGCCACTCGTTAAAAAACCCGCCACACGCGATTCGTCTGGGACTCGTCCACGTGAGTGCCAGTGTTTATAAGCCAGCCAGTGTGCTTGCATCTAAGCATACATTTGGTACAGTCCATATTATTGTAGTGTTTTTGGTGCTTGTTTTTGCAAAATAAGTCACCATGGGCCCCAAGAAAGCTTCTAGTGCCAACCCTGTAGTAAAAAGGGTGAGAATTAGTATGGAAATTAAGAAAGATTTTGAAGGGTTTGGGGCTAACCCTGAGAAGCCTATGCCAGTTGTGGAATCCATTGTGCCTACTTCAAAAATTAAGGAAATGTGTGCAAAGTGGGTTGAACTGCAAACCTTTATGGATGAAAATCACCCTAACACAGCTATTGCAAGCCATGCTGGTGACTATTACAATGACAATGTTGTGGCCCATTTTAGACAAATCTTAAAGGAACGGGAGGTACAGAGCTCTATGGACAGATTTCTTGTGCGACAGAGGTCCAGTGACTCTCAAGCTGGTCCTAGTGGCATTAAAAGAAGAAAGGAAGTAACCCCGGAAAAGGACTTGCTACCTCAAGTCCTAATGGAAGGGGATTTCTCTTCTAAACAATAAGTTCGACACTCTCCCCTCCTCCTATCCCATCAATCATCACGAGATCTTCATTAAAGGTAAGTGTCATGTATTCTATTGTTAGTAGAGTACTACTAACTGTGCATGTCTTCTTCAGTTTGCATGCATTAAAGTTAATATTTCATGTGGTAAAACTTTTTTTTTCATAGTACTTTTGGGTGTCTTGCACGGATTAATTGATTTCCATTATTTCTTATGGGGAAAATTAATTCGCCTTCCTATAATTCTGGCATAAGATGAGCTCTCAGGAATGGATTATTATTATTATAATCAAAAAGAAGCGCTAAGCCACAAGGGCGATCAGGAACGGATTAATATCGTATACCGGGGGTCCACTGCATATTGTAATAAACAGAATAGAGAAAATCAGCTCTAATATACATTATTGCTATGTGGAGTTTAATCAAAATTTGACTTTATAATGCTCATTAGAGAGTAAAACATTTTCCCAATAAAAGATAAAGTGTTCAAGATCTGCAATTGCTTGATATCTCCTCTACTAACCCATCTGTCAAAAATATTATCCTTAGGCAATATTTCTTGCAATGTGCAAGAAGTTGACTTGACTCACGAAATCGTAATGACACGATTGCAAACAAACCATACCCCGGCCGGGATTGAACCCGCGGTCAGAGAGTCTCAAAACTCCAGACCAGGGTATGGTTTGCAAGAAGTTGCTTGTCATCCAACCATCCCAAAGATCAAGCAGAAATGAAAAAAAAAATATTAACAAATAATCATATGAATTGCTAGTTTAAAAAATAGGGAAACCATGAAACATATCAGAAAGCATTTGCCAATAAATATGAATTATTTCACATTATACAATAAGGACAGTGAAATTACTGCCTGGTGAGAGGAGTGACACTGGTCTGTCACCAAAGACACTGGTGACAGATCAGTGTCACTCCTGTCAATCACTGGCAAGATTCTTGAGACAATCTCATGGCAGATGATAACGTTTAATGGCTACCACTCACTTCTTTGTGAATGACAACATAGCTACATTAAAGTCACTCTGATGTTGATCTGCTGTTAAACCTCTCCACTATCCAGCACCAGTCAATGGATGAATCCAAGTTCAGCTGTGTAGTAGCACTGAACATAACTGGCACTTTCGACCAAGTATATCACCAAGGACTCTTGGCAAAACTGCAAGCAATTGGGATCTCTGGCTCTGCACTATGCTTCCTTAGTGACTACCTTCAAGGAAGATCTCCAAGAGTAGTTCTCAATGGGACAGAGCCAACAAGACACTCAATCAGTGCCAGTGTTCCACAGGGAAGTGTACTTGGGCCATTTTTTTGGAATGTGTACTTCAGTGATATTTTTCAACTCATCCCAGAATCACATGCAAATGCAGATGATTGTATTCCAGCATTTACTTTTCCAAAAGAGGAAATGCCAGCTGCTCTCAGTTACATCAACCATTAGCTTACAGCTATATCAGCCTGGAGAAAATGATGACAATTTACATTTGCTTCTGAAAAAACACAAATGATGGTGGTATCTAAACACCATGATGGTAATGCTGGAGCAATGTAAGAATGAATGGAATGTTGGAACCCAGGGATGAGGTTGATGTCCTCAAAACTGTCTATGAAGAACCACATTGTAAATCTTGCAAACAAGATAGCCAAGATAGTTACAAGACTCTGAACAAGGTATGAGTGAACTCACATTTTGAGTATGCTCCACTTTCTTGGATTGCCTGCCCCCATCTCACCTACAATTTCTTAACAGAATAGAGAACAAAGCAAGACGACTCATCTCTCACTTGGACCCAGCCTGGACAGACCTGTCATTTTGAACAAAGCCTTCAACACCAGAGGGATGTGGGTTACCTTATTGCAATATACAAAGCCAATGCTGTTAAAGTACTACACTTAGATCCACTTCATGAACAGCAAGAAGACAGCATCTATACAACAAGACAGGAAGCAAACAGTAATTACACTTTGTACCCTTTTCTAGAACATCACTTTATTTGATATCATTCATTCTGAGAATGACTTGAGTCTCGAACATGTTTGTACGGCAAAATGGCATCAACGAAATAAAGTCAATTGACCAAATGAAATCGCTGTCCCACAGATAGCTCCAACTTCATCTTATTCCTTATTTGTATGCCTCATAACAATAAAAAAAAAAAGGCTTTTAACCCTTTGAGGGTCAACAGGCCCTCTCCGAAACTCGTTCTCAGGGTCGGCCAAATTTAAAAAAAAAAATAATAATTTTCTCTTATGAAAAGATAGAGAATCTTTACCCGATCATAATGACACCAAAAGTTTGAAATTTGATGGAAAACTTACGGAATTATGCTCTCGCGAAGTTTGCGGTCTCGGGGATATTTACGCATCGGCGATTTTGCCCACTTTGAGCCCCATTTTCGGCCAATTCCACTGTACTAGTCGACAAAAATCATGAATATTTCGCTAGAACTCCATTTTTTCTATCGAATGGGTGCAAGAAACCACCCATTATGAAATTCAACTATCCAGTACAGTGGTCAGAATTTAGCAATTTTGTCAATTTCATACAAATTTCAAAAGATGCCAATTTCCGAATAGGGTCCAGAATAAACAAGAAAGACATTCCTGGCACTAAAATGACATTTCCTCTGGTCATTAGTCACGTCTCAAGGCCCCTCTTATATTCTTTTGCTTTCCACTTTGAATTTTTATTCTCACAAAAAAATATAAGATTTACTTTTATGCAGACTACTGCATTAGTGTAAAAAATGGTATAAATATTATTGGCGCACTTGTGAAAGAATATTAGACTCACCAGTTGACGTGTATTGGACCATTGGCACGATTTGTTTACTTTTGAAATTTGGTAAAAATCGAACATTTCTGCTACGTTGAGCTCAATTTCAAGGTATCTTTCATTGTAAAACCAGTCAAAAATCATCTCAATTTCTGTAATATGTCTTCCATTCTATAAAATGAGACCAAGAAAACTAGAATACAACAATAAATACCATACGAAAATACAGTGCAAAGTCGCTGTTTTATTCCAAAAAAACGGTAGAAGTTTTTTTTTTCTCATTATGCACTGTGTGCTGCAGGATTTTTTTTAGACTGTGCACACTGACCACATAGACCCATTCTTTCATATGAAGGCCTACCAGCTTTCTCTCACTAGATTTGAGGGCGCTAGAATTTAGGCATGCTAGTACGTCAAAAACCCTGGGTCGTAAGCCGTACTAGTACGTCCGAAACCCTCAAAGGGTTAATTGGGCTGAGGTAGGTAACAGCTCTTAGCTTGTAAATAAAGGTAGGAATTCTTAGCCCTATTAAATGCTTTTGTACATAAAAAAATATACAGCTATATACAGTGGACCCCCGCATACCGTTGGCCTTGCATAACGTTAAATCTGCATACCGCTACATTTTATCGCCAAGATTTTGCCTCGCATACCGCTAAAAAACCTGCTCAATGCTGTTCGTCCGAGACGTGTCTAATGTGCGCCCTTAGCCAGCCTCACATGTTCCGCCGGTTGCATTGTTTACCAGCCAGCCTCCGCGGTAACATCCAAGCATACAATCGGAACATTTCGTATTATTACAGTGTTTTTGGTGATTTTATCTGCAAAATAAGTGACCATGGGCCCCAAGAAAGCTTCTAGTGCCAACCCTACAGCAATAAGGGTGAGAATTACTATAGAGATGAAGAAAAAGATCATTGATAAGTATGAAAGTGGAGTGCGTGTCTCCGAGCTGGCCAGGTTGTATAATAAACCCCAATCAACCATCGCTACTATTGGTGGTACAGCTGCTGCTGCTGCTGTACCACCGTCAGCTGCTGCTGCTGCTGTAGTACCGTCTGCTGCTGCTGTAGCATCGTCTGCTGCTGCTGTAGCACTGTCAGCTGCTGCTGCTGTTGTACCACCGTCAGCTGCTGCTGCTGCTGTAGTACCGTCTGCTGCTGCTGCTGCTGTAGTACCGTCTGCTGCTGCTGTAGCATCGTCTGCTGCTGCTGTAGCATCGTCTGCTGCTGCTGTAGCACTGTCAGCTGCTGCTGCTGCTGTACCACCGTCAGCTGCTGCTGCTGCTGTAGTACCGTCTGCTGCTGCTGTAGCATCGTCTGCTGCTGCTGTAGCATCGTCTGCTGCTGCTGTAGCACTGTCAGCTGCTGCTGCTGCTGTACCACCGTCAGCTGCTGCTGCTGCTGTAGTACCGTCTGCTGCTGCTGCAGCATCGTCTGCTGCTGCTGTAGCATCGTCTGCTGCTGCTGTAGCACTGTCAGCTGCTGCTGCTGCTGTACCACCGTCAGCTGCTGCTGCTGCTGTAGCATCGTCTGCTGCTGCTGTAGCACTGTCAGCTGCTGCTGCTGCTGTAGCACTGTCAGCTGCTGCTGCTGTAGCACCGTTGTTGGTGTGGCTTATTGAGAATACCAAGAAACAATTAACCCCAGAGGATTTGCCACCCAGGATAACCCAAAAAAGCCAGTGTCATCAAAGACTGTCTAACTTATTTCCATTGGAGTCCTTAATCTTGTCTCCCAGGATGCAACCCACACCAGTCGACTAACACCCAGGTGAACAGGGAAAAATGCCTGGAACTAGTGCTCATATTGGTGAATTTAAAGCCAGCAAAGGTTGGTTTGAGAGATTTAAGAATCATAGTGGCATACACAGTGTGATAAGGCCTGTTCTGGAAGAAAATACCAAACAGGACCTACAGTACTCAGGAGGAAAAGGCACTCCCAGGACACAGTGTCTCATCAGTCATTGCTGCATCTTCAATAAAGGTAAGTGTCATTTATTCTTCATTTAGTAGAGTAGTACATGCACAATATATATTGTGCATGTACTACTCTACTATTGTGCATGTATCCTTCTCTTTGTGTGTAGGAAAATGTATATTTCATGTGGTAAAATTTTTTTTTCAGACTTTTGGGTGTCTTGCACGGATTAATTTGATTTCCATTATTTCTTATGGGGAAAATTCATTCACATAACGATAATTTCGCATAACAATGAGCTCTCTTGCACGGATTAATATCGCTATGCGGGGGTCCACTGTATAATATATAAATACAATGTGAGAGAAATCATGAAACATCTTAGAATACTAATACTTTTCAATGTGGTTATATTGCATCTATACATACATGCATACATACATCCGTAAGTCATGTTTCTCAGGTAGAGTCAGTCAAAACAGCTGAACTGCTAAGAAATAGATGCTTTTAAAAAATTTCTACTGCATTTTGATAGGCATTTTTTTATGAATTAACATGGTATAAAAATTTTCACTTTTGCACCAAAATTAGCTTAGCAATGTCACCGTAACTTGCAAAACTATACTCAATATAATTTAGCTTAACCCTACCCAATAAAATAAATGATATTATATTTGTGATGTTCAGACTGATTTTCTTATAATATCTGCAAAAATTAATTTATACGTATTTAGCTTGTTCAGAAAAATGACCACTGTTTAAAAACTGAAGAATGGGAGTAAGACATATACTAAATACACTTTAGTGTACTATATGCACTTTAGAATACACACTATATATGAGAAGCTGTATACTCCATGAATTTTGATCCAGTCTACATTCTATGTAATATCAGCAAGTCTAACATCAAAAGAGAGAGTGACAATATATAGAATTACATTTATTGTATTATTAAGGCAAAACAAGGTTGTTTTCAACGTCATATAAAAAATTTGAAGAAATGAAAATAATCACACAAAAATCTCAGTATCATGTAGCTGCTGAAGCCAAGCTAATATCTATAGTACACTGACTGACCTTTTAGTTTGCAAGTATGATTCAACTAACCTAGTTTTGTAGTATGTTAATTTCTGTTGTTTTAACCTTCAACATTCACATGAACTGACTACATAAAAAATCCTATAAAAGGGCACTGTTAATGATATAAAAAATTCCTATCAACACTGCAATATATATATTTAATGTATTTATATACATATGTATAATAATTGTAATAAAAATATTTCTAAATATATGAATTACAAATACAACACCAAACAAGTTTATTTAGTTATTCTACAGAACTCAATACTTGAATATAAGACTCCTAAATGCATACTTCTATACCTACACATAACATAAATCACAGGACATAACAAAAATCACCGTCAAGCATCACTTACTATTTGCAACTAAATATTGAGAGGCCACCTAAAAGACGATGTTGGACACTTACAAAGGACTAGATTTTCTTATGGTTTCTTATGCCTAAAACACAACAGAGGGCATAAAAAAGAGCTGAGGAGACTCATATGGAGTGTCTAATACTCCCAACACTAGCTAATGCAATTCAGAAACCAGAAAACCCCTCCCCCAAAACTCTAGGAACATAAAAAAAAAACCTATTAGGGCTATGAGGCAGCTAGGAAATATCACAAAGGGTAGAGACAAGCAAGATGAGATGGAGCAGCAACATACTACCACAGGATTCATACAAAACTCAAGGTTTTTCCAGATAACATAAAGAGATAAGGAATGGGAGAGAAGAGCTTGAGAACTAAGGATAAATAGATATAGAGCTAGATAGGAAAGACGTATATAATGCTCTAGTAAGTTATATAAGAAACAAATGAGGGACTGTTAGAGAGACCCACTACGAGTGTTGTCTCTTGCCATGAGTAGAGTTGAACCTTCCTTACCCTGACTCCGAATGCCGTGATCTTCAGTAAACATTCAATGGTAAAGAACGAAGTGAAGATTGTGTTCATGTAGTGCAGAGTATCTTTGTACAACTTGGACTGATTATGAAACTAGCAGGAGAGAAACACAAAACACATAACATCAGTAATGAGGCGCATTGGTTAGTAAGTTGGTCACATAAAATATCCAGAACATTTGATACATAATGGTTGGGATCTACAACTGCTCTTACTTATTTGTTAAAATAATGCTCTTAATAATTACCACATTTATTTATTTAACTTTAAAATTTATTTATAGCAGTATAGATCCACAGGGAAATCAGAGCTTGAACTCTATGCATAAATATGCAACACTGCAAAATTACTTTTATATAATCAGTAAGAACTACATACCTCCTAAGTGTTAATAAAAATTAACACAATGCAGGGAAAAGATGTATTGTACATCATAAGGTTATCAACATTCAGGAAGTGAAATATACCTAGGCAGAACATTAACTGAAGGATCCTTAATAAGGAACAAGTGTTCAAGCTCTGTAACATTTGTGAAGATACCACAGATCACAATCCTTGTGCTCCACCTCAGTCATACTTCCATCTCCCTGGTCTGGGTGACGTAGTTAGCTGACCAAAGCAGGCAAACAAGACCACTGGTCTGTAGTCTCAACACGTGGTACAGGTGACAACCATGATCATCACCCACAGCACGGTAAGCACGGGCAGGGCTGGCTGGCCCTGGATGGGGAGTATGAGGGATAGCCAGTTGAATGCATTTTAATCTGTCATCTACTGAAGCATATCATACACCCCACACAGGAGCCAACCATCTACAGTTAATGATCATGCTAAAGTTAAATGCTGATAACTCGTATGCTTTGTTTCAGTTAAGATACTTTCCTACACACACACACACACACACACACACACACACACACACACACACACACACACACACACACACACACGCACACACACACGCACACACACACGCACACACACACGCACACACACGTGCACACACATGCGCACACGCACACACGTGCACACGCACACACACACACGCGCGCACACACGCACGCACACGCACGCGCACGCACACCCACACACACGCATGCATGCATGCATGCACAAACATACAGAATTATAAGGAAGGGCTAATTTGGATATGCCATCTTTAATAGGAAGAAGAGAGATTACGCAAAACTAAGAAAGACTTGATAAGACTTCCTAATCCCATCAACTAGCAAAACAAAAGATTATAATTTAACTAAGAAGAACTTCTGAAAGATTACAAAGTTTTTCAGTAAATACAGATGTGGAACAATGATATGGTTAATAAGAGAGGGTGGTAAGTGCTTTAAAAACCTTTACAATATATTAAATACTGAAGATGGTACTCCATGAGCTTAGTTCTGCTCTTGTAGCTACAACAAAATAACCACTTATGAAATTTGAAGAACTAAATTTCCCAGGCACTTTCATTTAATTTATTTCTTTAACTGGACACTTCTATAATCAATCTGATTAGTAACACATGTAAGAAAAAAAAAATTCGGATGCCATTAGGTCACTAGACCTCCAATAGTTTTTCTTGATAGGAGACCACATATATTACAACATCAATCTTTTATATATTTAAGATAAATGATAAATTTAGTTGGAAAGACTGTCCTGTCAAAATGTACTTACCTCATCTCATTTCTGAATATATTCTACTGTTTGTCTTTGGCTTGATCTCACCATGTAGCCTACTACCCTGAAGATGTAGGGAAGAGCAGTGGTGGTTCAGACAAAGGCTCGTTTCTGCCAGCCAAATTCCTGAAAGAACTATGGGACCTGCGCTCTTGAGATTCAGTGGTAATATGTGTTGTTTTGTGAAATCGCTGCCCACCATTGTGACTGGAGATTGCTCATAGTCCGTTGGCTATCATTTTTTTTTAAAACACAATGTTTACGCAATTTGGTGAGACAGATATGTCAGATATGTCTGCCAAAATAATTACAGTGTAACTATTATACTGCAAATTGTGGTGCTTTTCTAATCCAAATTAATCAAACATATAAGAGATAGTTCAAAAAACTGTCTTAACCCTTTCAGGGTCTGTCCCGTAGATCTACGGCTTTACGTTCAGGGTCCAAACCGTAGATCTACGCCATGAGCTCAGCTCACTCTGATAAACTGTGAGTGGTAAATTTGGGCCTAGATATGAGAGAATACATCTATGTGGTATGTGTGCACCACATAAAACAAATCCTGCAGCACACTGTGTATAATGAGAGAAAAAAAAACTGAGACCGTGATTTTCGATTAAAACAGCGACTTTGCAGTGTTTTTTTGTATGTTTTTTATAGTTGTATTTGCGATTTCTTGGTCTTGTTTGATAGAATGGAAGACATATTACAGAAATAGAGATTATTTTGATTGGTTTTAGCACTGGAAATGGCTTGAAACTGAGCTCAAAGTAGTGGAAATGTTAAATTTTTGCCGATGTTCAAGAGTAAACAAAAGACCTCACACGTCTAATACACGCCAGCTGGGGGGTCTAATATACATTCACAAATGTGGTGATGATATTTATACAATTATTACAATATTGTATAACAGTAAATCTTCTATTTTTTGGTGTGAATAAAAATTCATTATGTGAATAAAAAATCAAAATGGAATTTATTTGTAAAGCCTCAAAACGTAACTAATGAACAGAGGAAATGTTAGTTTAGTGCTAGGAATACCTACATTGTTTATTCTGGACCCTATTTTGAAATTGGAATATTTTGAACTTTGTGTTAAATTGGCCAAATTACCAATTTCCGATCACTTTATTTTGTAGTTGAAACAGTTGACTTGGCGATTTCTTGTGCTCAATCGATAGAATAGAAGTAATACTAGTGAAATAGCTAAGAATTTGGTCGACTGAAATAATGTAATTGGCCTAAAATGGAAGTCAAAGTCGGCAAAATCGCCAATTCGTAAATATCGCTGACACATCAAAATTCGCGAGTGCATAATTTCGTCAATTTTCCATCAAATTTTGTACTTTTTGTTTTATTACCTTCACAAAAAGATTCTCTACCATTTCATAAGAAAAAATAAAAATTTTTTTTTTTTGAAAATTCTTAAGACACTGGGGCACCACTTCAGATTTTGGCCTTGGACCCTGAAAGGGTTAACTATCCTTATCATGTTTAATTTGCTATAAATTGCTAGTATGTATGTGTAAAAACATTATATATATATCTTCTTTCAATGCACCAGCCGTATCCCACTGAGGTGGGGTGGCCCAAAAGACTTATCGCCAGAGAAGACAACACTCAGTACCGAAGAATCTTGGAATCATCGCTTATCTCCATATCTAACAACTTCAACCAGAACAATGGCTTCTATAACATAGATGAACCACTTGCCAAGAAACTTCTTCATCGCTATCCCACATAAGAACATAGGAATGGAGGAACACTGCAGAAGGTCTGCTCACATACTTATCCAATCTCCCTTCCAAGCTACCCAAGATTTTAGACTCTATAATCCCACTCGGTATATCATCAGATGCAGCATTCTCCACCTGGCCCAGTATTCTGAACCTGACTATAAATGCTTGCGTACCTTCCACCCCAGGTAGATCTGTTTGTGACATGAAAAAGCTCACTGTGTGGGCGAAACGTTGTCAGTAAAGGATCACATTATATTGCATATGTGTTTATATTTCCACTGTGTCGGTATTTTATACCATTTATTTCCATGGTTGACACAAACTCACTACCATTATAGTAAACTCCTCACTTAGCGACGAATTTGTTTAATGACATGGTCTCAGGAATAGAATTCCATTGTTAAATGAGGAGGCTGTGTGTGTGTGTGTGTGTGTGTGTGTACTCACCTAGTTGAGGTTGCAGGGGTCGAGTCCAAGCTCCTGGCCCCGCCTCTTCACTGGTCGCTACTAGGTCACTCTCCCTGAACCATGAGCTTTATCGTACCTCTGCTTAATGCTATGTATGGATCCTGCCTCCACTACATCGCTTCCCAAACTATTCCACTTCCTGACTACTCTGTGGCTGAAGAAATACTTCCTAACATCCCTTTGATTCATCTGTGTCTTCAGCTTCCAACTGTGTCCCCGTGTTGCTGTGTCCAGTCTCTGGAACATCCTGTCTTTGTCCACCTTGTCAATTCCTCTCAGTATTTTGTAAGTCGTTATCATGTCCCCCCTATCTCTCCTGTCCTCCAGTGTCGTCAGGTTGATTTCCCTTAACCTCTCCTCATAGGACATACCTCTTAACTCTGGGACTAGTCTTGTTGCAAACCTTTGCACTTTCTCTAGTTTCTTTACATGCTTGGCTAGGTGTGGGTTCCAAACTGGTGCCGCATACTCCAATATGGGCCTAACGTACACGGTGTACAGGGTCCTGAACGATTCCTTATTAAGATGTCGGAATGCTGTTCTGAGGTTTGCCAGGCGCCCATATGCTGCAGCAGTTATTTGGTTGATGTGCGCTTCAGGAGATGTGCCTGGTGTTATACTCACCCCAAGATCTTTTTCCTTGAGTGATGTTTGTAGTCTCTGGCCCCCTAGACTGTACTCCATCTGCGGTCTTCTTTGCCCTTCCCCAATCCTCATGACTTTGCACTTGGTGGGATTGAACTCCAGGAGCCAATTGCTGGACCAGGTCTGCAGCCTGTCCAGATCCCTTTGTATTTCTGCCTGGTCTTCGATCGAATGAACTCTTCTCATCAACTTCACGTCATCTGCAAACAGGGACACCTCGGAGTTTATTCCTTCCGTCATGTCATTCACAAATACCAGAAACAGCACTGGTCCTAGGACTAATCCCTTTGGGACCCCGCTGGTCACAGGTGCCCACTCTGACACCTCGCCACGTACCATTACTCGCTGCTGTCTTCCTGACAAGTATTCCCTGATCCATTGCAGTGCCTTCCCTGTTATCCCTGCTTGGTCCTCCAGTTTTTGCACTAATCTCTTGTGTGGTACTGTGTCAAACTCCTTCTTGCAGTCCAAGAAAATGCAATCCACCCACCCCTCTCTCTCTTGTCTTACTGCTGTCACCATGTCATAGAACTCCAGTAGGTTTGTGACACAGGATTTCCCGTCTCTGAAACCATGTTGGCTGCTGGTGATGAGATCATTCCTTTCTAGATGTTCCACCATTCTTCTCCTGACAATCTTTTCCATGATTTTGCATGCTATACATGTCAGTGACACTGGTCTGTAGTTTAGTGCTTCATGTCTGTCTCCTTTTTTGAAGATTGGGACCACATTTGCTGTCTTCCATGCCTCAGGCAATCTCCCTGTTTCGATAGATGTATTGAATATTGTTGTTAGGGGTACACATAGCGCCTCTGCTCCCTCTCTCAGGACCCATGGAGAGATGTTATCTGGCCCCATTGCCTTTGAGGTATCTAGCTCACTCAGAAGCCTCTTCACTTCTTCCTCGGTTGTGTGTACTGTGTCCAGCACATGGTGGTGTACCCCACCTCTCCGTCTTTCTGGAGCCCCTTCTGTCTCCTCTGTGAACACTTCTTTGAATCTCTTGTTGAGTTCCTCACATACTTCACAGTCATTTCTTGTTGTCTCTCCTCCTTCCTTCCTTAGCCTGATTACCTGGTCCTTGACGGTTGTTTTCTTCCTGATGTGGCTGTTTAACAGCTTCGGGTCAGACTTGGCTTTTGCTGCTATGTCGTTTTCATATTGACGTTGGGCCTCCCTTCTTATCTGTGCATATTTGTTTCTGGCTCTACGACTGCTCTCCTTATTCTCCTGGGTCCTTTGCCTTCTATATTTCTTCCATTCCCTAGCACACTTAGTTTTTGCCTCCTTGCATCTTTGGGTGAACCATGGGCTCATCCTGGCTTTTTCATTATTCCTGTTACCCATGGGTACAAACCTCTCCTCAGCCTCCTTGCACATTGTTGCTACGTATTCCATCATCTCATTAACTGGCTTCCCTGCCAGTTCTCTGTCCCACTGAACCTCATTCAGGAAGTTCCTCATTCCTGTGTAGTCCCCTTTCCTGTAGTTTGGTTTCATTTGTCCTGACCTTCCTGCTTCCCCCTCCACTTGTAGCTCTACTGTGTATTCGAAGCTCAAAACCACATGATCGCTGGCCCCAAGGGGTCTTTCATATGTGATGTCCTCAATATCTGCACTACTTAAGGTGAATACTAAGTCCAGTCTTGCTGGTTCATCCTTTCCTCTCTCTCTTGTAGTGTCCTTTACGTGTTGGTACATGAAGTTTTCCAGTACCACCTCCATCATCTTAGCCCTCCATATATCTTGGCCCCCATGTGGCTCCAAGTTCTCCCATTCGATCTCCTTGTGGTTAAAGTCGCCCATGATCAGGAGCTTTGCCCTGCATGCATGAGCTCTTCTGGCCACTGTAGCCAGTGTGTCAACCATCGCTCTATTGCTCTCATCATACTCTTGCCTTGGCCTCCTGCTGTTCTGTGGTGGGTTATACATCACTGCAATTATCACCTTGGGACCACCAGAGTGAAGCGTTCCCGCTATGTAATCACTTTCTTCTCCGCTGTCTCCTCTCTCCAGCTCATCAAAATTCCATCGGTGTTTGATTAGCAATGCCACTCCTCCACCCCCCCTGTTCCTTCTGTCTTTTCTCAGGATCTGGTATCCCGCTGGAAAGATGGCATCTGTTATCATACCTGTAAGCTTGGTTTCTGTGATTGCTATGATGTCTGGTGATGCCTCTGACTCTTTCGTGCCACTCCTCCCACTTGTTTGTTATTCCATCAGCGTTTGTGTACCATACCTTCAGTTTCCTTTCCAACACTGTGGTTTGGGGGGCCTGTGGGGGTGGGAGACCTGGTAGCATACTGTGGGATTCTATGGTTGGGGGTTGGGTGGAAGCTGTGGGGATGGATTGTATTGTGTGTTGGGATGGTGTGATAGGTTGTGGGGTTCTGAGGATAGTTGTGTGTGTGCTTGCCCTTGCTGCTCTGTTCTGCTCTGACTGACCTCTGCTGGTTCCATCCTTGTCTCCTTTCCTAGCTCCTTTCGCTTTTTTGTCCTCTCCCTCAGCTGCTCTCTCTCTGTTTGTGTTCTGTCTCTGTCTAGGAACACCTTCTTGTACTCTTCTGAGCTTTTCAACCGTGGTTTCTCTTGGAGGATCCTGTTCCGCACTGTTTCTGTCCTGAGAATCAGCTTGATCGGTCGGTTTCTCCCCTTCAAGTACCCCCCTATTCTCTGAAAATTTACAATCTCATCCATGTCTTCTCCCCCTATTTCCGTGATGATTTTCTCAATCTCCTTTCTTTCTTCCTGCCGTCTTTCAGTGTGTGTCCTTTCCTCTCTCTCCCGAAGCCCATGGATAATCACTGATTTTGCCCTTTCCTCCTCCCATTGCCTCTCCCTCTGTGACTCTGGTTCCTGTCGGTATGTGGTCATTTTCTCCCTTGATTTTTCCAGTGGCTCTTGGTAGCATGGTTGTGCCTCAGCATTCGACCTATCTCCCTCTCCATCTGCTCTTCCCTTCCACTCCCTGGCCCTTCTTTGCAGGCTGATATGACCTTAGCATAATTCATATCTCCTTCCTTCCTGTTCAGCCTCTCAGCTTCGTATGGTGTGTCTTCTCTGGTCACTACCCCTGAGACTTGCTTCAGCCTGTTTACCTCAAATTCTAGGACCTTTACCCTGGCTACTGCAGTTTCGACTTGTGCCTCCCAATTCTTCGTCTCCTTCTCCAACCTCTTTTCCCATTTCACAGAGAGCTCTTTCTCCATTTTTTCAGAAAGCTCTCCTAATTTTCTCTCCCATTCTTGCTCTATCCTTTTCCACTGTTCCTCCATCCATTCCTCCCTACCAGTACCATTGTCATCTGATCCCTGATTCCTGCGAGTCCCAACCATTTTTTTTTTTTTTAGTGAAAGAGAGAGAGAAAGAGAAAAAGAAAAAGGGGAGAGAGTGAGAGAGAAAGAGAAAAAGAAAAATGGGAGAGAGTGAGAGAGAGAGGGAGAAAGAGAGAGAAGGGGAGCCTAGAAGGAGGGGAAAAGAAGGGAAAAAGGGGGAGAAAGTGAGAGAGAGGGAAAAGGTAAGAGAGAGGGGGGAGTGACAAGGGAAGAGAGAAAGAAAAGAAGAGGAAGAGAGAGAGAGAGAGAGGGAGAGGGAGAGGGAGAGGGAGAGGGAGAGAGAGGAAGAGAGGGAGAGTGAGAGGAAGAGAGAGAGGAAGAGAGAGAGGAAGAGAGAGAGGAAGAGAGAGAGGAAGAGAGAGAGGATGAGAGAAAGAGAGAGAGAGAGAGAGAGAGAGAGAGAGAGAGAGAGAGAGAGAGAGAGAGAGAGAGAGAGAGAGGAGAGGAGAGGGAGAGAGATGGGGGGGAAAGGAAGGGTTAAGGGCCACTTCACAGGAAGGTGTGAAATCCTGTATATGTGTGTGTGTGTGTGTGTGTGTGTGTGTGTGTGTGTGTGTGTGTGTGTGTGTGTGTGTGTGTGTGTGTAAGTAAGTAAGTTTATTCAGGTATACACAAATACAGTTACATAGAATTATCATACATAGCAGCATATGTGTGTGTACTCACCTAGTTGAGGTTGCGGGGGTCGAGTCCGAGCTCCTGGCCCCGCCTCTTCACTGATCGCTACTAGGTCACTCTCCCCGAGCCACGAGCTTTATCATACCTCTGCTTAAAGCTATGTATGGATCCTGCCTCCACTACATCGCTTCCCAAACTATTCCACTTACTGACTACTCTGTGGCTGAAGAAATACTTCCTAACATCCCTGTGATTCATCTGTGTCTTTAGCTTCCAACTGTGTCCCCTTGTTACTGTGTCCAATCTCTGGAACATCCTGTCTTTGTCCACCTTGTCAATTCCCCTCAGTATTTTGTATGTCGTTATCATGTCCCCCCTATCTCTCCTGTCCTCCAGTGTCGTCAGGTTGATTTCCCTTAACCTCTCCTCGTAGGACATACCTCTTAGCTCTGGGACTAGTCTTGTTGCAAACCTTTGCACTTTCTCTAGTTTCTTTACGTGCTTGGCTAGGTGTGGGTTCCAAACTGGTGCCGCATACTCCAATATGGGCCTAACGTATACGGTGTACAGGGTCCTGAACGATTCCTTATTAAGATGTCGGAATGCTGTTCTGAGGTTTGCTAGGCGCCCATATGCTGCAGCAGTTATTTGGTTGATGTGCGCTTCAGGAGATGTGCCTGGTGTTATACTCACCCCAAGATCTTTTTCCTTGAGTGAGGTTTGTAGTCTCTGACCCCCTAGACTGTACTCCGTCTGCGGCCTTCTTTGCCCTTCCCCAATCTTCATGACTTTGCACTTGGTGGGATTGAACTCCAGGAGCCAATTGCTGGACCAGGTCTGCAGCCTGTCCAGATCCCTTTGTAGTTCTGCCTGGTCTTCGATCGAGTGTATTCTTCTCATCAACTTCACGTCATCTGCAAACAGGGACACCTCAGAGTCTATTCCTTCCGTCATGTCGTTCACAAATACCAGGAACAGCACTGGTCCTAGGACTGACCCCTGCGGGACCCCGCTGGTCACAGGTGCCCACTCTGACACCTCGCCACGTACCATGACTCGCTGCTGTCTTCCTGACAAGTATTCCCTGATCCATTGTAGTGCCTTCCCTGTTATCCCTGCTTGGTCCTCCAGTTTTTGCACCAATCTCTTGTGTGGAACTGTGTCAAACGCCTTCTTGCAGTCCAAGAAAATGCAATCCACCCACCCCTCTCTCTCTTGTCTTACTGCTGTCACCATGTCATAGAACTCCAGTAGGTTTGTGACACAGGATTTCCCGTCCCTGAAACCATGCTGGCTGCTGTTGATGAGATCGTTCCTTTCTAGGTGTTCCACCACTCTTCTCCTGATAATCTTCTCCATGATTTTGCATACTATACATGTCAGTGACACTGGTCTGTAGTTTAGTGCTTCATGTCTGTCTCCTTTTTTAAAGATTGGGACTACATTTGCTGTCTTCCATGCCTCAGGCAATCTCCCTGTTTCGATAGATGTATTGAATATTGTTGTTAGGGGTACACATAGCGCCTCTGCTCCCTCTCTCAATACCCATGGGGAGATGTTATCTGGCCCCATTGCCTTTGAGGTATCTAGCTCACTCAGAAGCCTCTTCACTTCTTCCTCGGTTGTGTGCACTGTGTCCAGCACTTGGTGGTGTGCCCCACCTCTCCGTCTTTCTGGAGTCCCTTCTGTCTCCTCTGTGAACACTTCTTTGAATCTCTTGTTGAGTTCTTCACATACTTCACGGTCATTTCCTGTTGTCTCTCCTCCTTCCTTCCTTAGCCTGATTACCTGGTCCTTGACTGTTGTTTTCCTCCTGATGTGGCTGTACAACAGTTTCGGGTCAGATTTGGCTTTCGCTGCTATGTCATTTTCATATTGTCTTTGGGCCTCCCTTCTTATCTGTGCATATTCGTTTCTGGCTCTACGACTGTTCTCCTTATTCTCCTGGGTCCTTTGCCTTCTATATTTCTTCCATTCCCTAGCACACTTGGTTTTTGCCTCCCTGCACCTTTGTGTAAACCATGGGCTCATCCTGGCTTTTTCATTACTCCTGTTACCCTTGGGTACAAACCTCTCCTCAGCCTCCTTGCATTTTGTTGCTACATATTCCATCATCTCATTAACTGGCTTCCCTGCCAGTTCTCTGTTCCACTGAACCCCGTTCAGGTAGTTCCTCATTCCTGTGTAGTCCCCTTTCTTGTAGTTTGGCTTCATTCGTCCTGGCCTTCCTGCTTCTCCCTCCACTTGTAGCTCTACTGTGTATTCGAAGCTTAAAACCACATGGTCACTGGCCCCAAGGGGTCTTTCATATGCGATGTCCTCGATATCTGCACTACTGAAGGTGAATACTAAGTCCAGCCTTGCTGGTTCATCCTCTCCTCTCTCTCTTGTAGTGTCCCTTACGTGTTGGTACATGAAGTTCTCCAGTACCACCTCCATCATCTTAGCCCTCCATGTATCTTGGCCCCCATGTGGGTCCAAGTTCTCCCAATCGATCTCCTTGTGGTTAAAGTCACCCATGATCAGGAGCTTTGCCCTGCATGCATGAGCTCTTCTGGCAACTCTAGCCAGTGTGTCAACCATCGCTCTATTGCTCTCGTCGTACTCTTGCCTTGGCCTCCTGCTGTTCTGTGGTGGGTTATACATCACTGCTATTACCACCTTGGGACCTCCAGAGTGAAGTGTTCCCACTATGTAATCACTTTCTTCTCCGCTATCTCCTCTCTCCAGCTCATCAAAATTCCAGCGATTTTTGATCAGCAACGCCACTCCTCCACCCCCCCTGTTCCCTCTGTCTTTCCTCAGGATTTGGTATCCCGTTGGAAAGATGGCATCTGTTATCATACCTGTAAGCTTGGTTTCTGTAAGAGCCATGATGTCCGGTGATGCTTCTTTGACCCTTTCGTGCCACTCCTCCCACTTATTTGTTATTCCATCAGCGTTTGTGTACCATAT
>NC_091375.1:9745222-9790222 GCF_038502225.1 Cherax quadricarinatus
GTGTGTGTGTGTGTGTGTGTGTGTGTGTGTGTGTGTGTGTGTGTGTGTGTGTGTGTGTGTGTGTGTGTGTGTGTGTGTGTGTGTGTGTGTGTACATATATATATATATATACATGTATATATATATACATGTATATATATATACATGTATATATATATACATGTATATATATATATATAGTATATATATATGGAAATAACAATATAAAAATAAGGAAAAATAAACAAATGCTGAAGAAGTTTAATAAAGAATATCAATAAGAACTAACCCACCAGTGGACTGAAAATAGAAAACAATTACAATATATAAAAATTTCTACCTCCAAAACTTTCAACTGAATGCTTAACTTAAGAGACAAGTTAGCAAACACCATAATACAATTTAAATGTGTACCCAATTAATCTAATTTTTAACAATTATTAAAAATATACAAACTGTATCCACATGTGGAAAAGCATTAGACAACTGATCTAGTTCATTTATCAAGTTCTATGTACTAGCTAAACATTCTAGTATTGAATGTTAAAGATCACCAATAAAATTTCCAAACCATACATAAATACTGTTCTATAAAAGAACCTAAATGAATCTGCCTATTAAATCTGATTTTACAAAAACATTTCTTTAAGAAGGTTTGAAGAATATTGCTATTCCTTAAATTAAACATAAGTGCTTGGGAAATTTAGTTTTTCAATTTAATGGTTATTCTGCATTAATGTAATCAAGTGTTTATTGTGATTATGTTGCAAATATAGTACAGATGGGCCACACTTTAAAGTGCTTTTCTTTACAGTGTTTCACTAATACAGCAGTTGTCAACTGTACTCATTCTTCATTTATTCAGACTTCCTACAATAAATTTATTCACCACTCACTATAAGCAAAGAATGAAAATATTTTAAGGTAAGTAATGTGTGTAATGTACATGCATTTTTAGGATTAGCTATACTGCTTACTTAATATATGACAGTGTAAACATGTCATCAGTGAAAAATTTTTTTTTTTCATTTTACAGCGATTTTCACTCTACTGCAGTAGCTCGGAACCTATCTTGCTGTATAAGCAGGGCCTACCTGTATAGGAATGGAACACAGATATTTTTTCCTTTTTCTCCCTGAAAACCTTTTATTTCCTTCTCCAAGGCTAGGGGATGTGTAACATTACCAGTGGTGGTACCTTTATATCTAAATCTACTGATGTATGCATGTGTGCATGTGCATGTATGCCTATATGCATGTGTGTGCATGTGTTTGTGTGTGTGTTAGGGTACCAAAACAAAGGTAAATACATTCACCATTATTCATTCAATACCCTTCCTTCCAGAAATGTGTGTAGACATAACAATTCAAATGACCCTCTGAATTTCAATATGCCTACCTCACCTACAAAACATTGGAGCAGTACTTCCAACCTCCAAGACTTAATGTCCAGCTAAATTGTTGACCTTTTATTACTTCATAAATGGCTCCTTGCTCACACCCCAACAACACATGAAACCATAAAAAATACTTGTCTCCATTCATAATCCACTAACATACTCACTTAAATCTGCTGGATGCTCAAGCACCTCCCAAGCAAATCCGTCCTTTATCCTCTCCTCCAACCCTTCCTAGGATCACTCCTACCTCTCTTTTCCATCCCACATTTATACAACTTTCTCGTCATCTTATTTTACTTAATCCACCTTAAATTACATATACACACACACACACACACATACACATTACATGTATATATATATATATATATATATATATATATATATATATATATATATATATATATATATATATATATATATATACATACATGTATATATATATATATGTTGTGCCGAATAGGCAGAACTTGTGATTTTGGCTTAAATAGCAACGCTCATCTTGCCATATAAGACGAGTGAAAATTTGTGTATGCAATAATTTTGCCAAAATCATTCTGAACCTAACGAAAAAAAATATATTTCACTGTGTTTGTTTAGTATTAAATTACTGTAAATGTATCTAAAATATATTTAGTTGGGTTAGGCAAAAATAAATTGTTCTTGTTATAATAAGGTTAGGTAAGATTTCTAAGATTCTTTCGGTGCAAAATTATAAATTTTTACATTATCACTAATGAAAAAAATATATCTTTAAATGTAAAAGAGAAAATTTTAGAAAGGACTTAATTTTAAATGAGTTCTTGCTAATTGACCAGTTTTACATATTTGGCATGACATATATATATATATATATAGTATATATATATATATATATATATATATATATATATATATATATATATATATATATATATATATATATATATATATATATATATATATATATATATATATATATATTTTATTTTATTTATTATCACATTGGCAGATTCCCATCAAGGCAGGGTGGCCTGAAAAAGAAAAACTTTCACCATCATTCACTCCATCACTGTCTTGCCAGAAGGGTGCTTTACACTACAGTTTTTAAACTGCAACATTAACATCCCTCCTTCAGAGTGCAGGCACTGTACTTCCCATCTCCAGGACTCAAGTCCGGCCTGCTGGTTTCCCTGAACCGGACTTGAGTCCTGGAGATGGGAAGTACAGTGTCTGCAATCTGAAGGAGGGATGTTAATGTTGCAGTTTAAAAACTGTAGTGTAAAGCACCCTTCTGGCAAGACAGTGATGGAGTGAATGATGGTGAAAGTTTTTCTTTTTCGGGCCACCCTGCCTTGGTGGGAATCGGCCAGTGTGATAATAAATAAAATAAAATATATATATATTTATATATATATATATATATATATATATATATATATATATATATATATATATATATATATATATTTTTTTAACACATCGGCCGAGTCCCACCAAGGCAGGGTGGCCCAAAAAAGAAAAACTCTCATCATCATTCACTCCATCATTGTCTTGCCAGAGGGGTGCTTTACACTACAGTTATAAAACTGCAACATTAACACCCCTCCTTCAGAGTGCAGGCACTGTACTTCCCATCTCCAGGACTCAAGTCCGGCCTGCCGGTTTCCCTGAATCCCTTCATAAATGTTACTTTGCTCACACTCCAACAGCAAGTCAAGTATTAAAAACCATTTGTCTCCATTCACTCCTATCAAATATGCTCACACATGCTTGCTGGAAGTCCAAGCCCCTAGCATACAAAACCTCCTTTACCCTCTCCCTCCAACCCTTCCTAGGCCAACCCCTACCCAGCCTTCCCTCCACTACAGATTTATACACTCTCAAAGTCATTCTGTTTTTTTCCATTCTCTCTACATGTCCGAACCACTTCAACAACCCCTCCTCAGCCCCCTGGATAATAGTTTTGGTAATCTAACACCTTCTCCTAATTTCCCAACTACGAATTCTCTGCATTACAGTATATTCACACCACACATTGCCCTCAGACATGACATCTCCACTGCCTCCAGCCTCCTCCTCATTACAACATTCATCACTCATGCTTCACATCCATACAAGAGTGTTGGTACAACTATACTCTCATACATTCTCCTCTTTGCTTTCATGGACAAAGTTCTTTGTCTCCACAGACTCCTAAGTGCACCACTCACCCTTTTCCCCTCATCAATTCTATGATTCACCTCATCCTTCATAGGCCCATCTGCTGACACGTCCACTCCTAAATATCCGAATACATTCACCTTCTCCATAATCTCTCCCTCCAATCTGATATCCAATCTTTTGTCACCTAATCTTTTTGTTATTCTCATCACCTTACTCTTTCCTATATTCACTTTCAATTTTCTTCTTTTACACACCCTACCAAATTCAGCCACCAACCTCTGCAACTAATCTTCAAAATCTCCCAAAAGCACAGTGTCATCAGCAAAGAGCAACTGTGGCAACTCCCACTTTGTGTTTGATTCTTTATCTTTTAACTCCACACCTCTTGCCAAGACCCTCACATTCACTTCTCTTACAACCCTATCTATAAATATACTTAACAACCATGGTGACATCATACATCCTTGTCTAAGGCTTACTTTTACTGGGAAATAATCCCCCTCTCTCCTATATACTCTAACCCGAGCCTCACTATCCTCATAAAAACTCTTCAATGCTTTCAGTAACCTACCTTCTATACCATACATCTGCAACATCTGTCACACTGCCCCCCTATCCACCCTGTCGTATTCCTTTTCCAAGTCCATAAATGCCACAAAAACCTCTTTGCCCTTATCTAAATACTGTTCACTTATATGTTTCACTGTAAACACTTGGTCTACACATCCCCTACCTTTCCTAAAGCCTCCTTGTTCATCTGCTATCCTACTCTCTGTCTTACTCTTAATTCTTTCAATAACAACTCTGCCATACATTTTACCAGGTATACTCAACAGACTTATTCCCCTATAATTTTTGCACTCTCTTTTATCCCCTTTGTCTTTATACAAAGGAACTATGCATGCTCTCTGCCAATCCCTAGGTATCTTACCCTCTTCCATACATTTTTAAACAATAACACCAACCACTCCAAAACTATATCCCCACCTGTTTTTAACATTTCTATCTTTATCCCATCAATTCCAGCTGCCCTACCCCCTTTCATTCTACCCAATGCCTCATGAACCTCCCTCACACTCACAACTGGCTCTTCCTCACACCTACAAGATTTTATTCCTCCTTGCCCTATACATGAAATCACAGCTTCCTTACCTTCATCAACATTTAACAATTCCTCAAAATATTCCCTCCATCTTTCCGATACCTCTAACTCTCCATTTAATAACTCTCCTATTTTTAACTGTCAAATCCATTTGTTCCCTAGGCTTCCTCAACTTATTAATCTCGCTCCAAAACTTTTTCTTATTTTCAACAAAATTTGTTGAAACATCTCACCCACTCTCTCATTTGCTTTCTTTTTAGATTGCTTCATCACTCTCTTAACCTCGCTTTTTCTCTCCATATACTCTTCCCTCCTTGCATCACTTCTATTTTGCATGCATGTGTGTATATATATATATATATATATATATACATGTATATATATATATATATATATATATATACATGTATATATATATATATATATATATATATATATATATATATATATATATATATATATATATATATATATTTATATATATATATATATATATATATATATATATATATATATATATATATATATATACATATATAGGCAATACAATCGAAGACAGGCAAACAGGCAATCTTAATAATGCAAGACAAGCCACAAGGAGATTGAAGTCTTCAGCTCAAGATCTTTCACACATCTGTGTGTAATCAGAATCTATGTAATGTTACAAGGTGGAATGAGAGGAAGTTTTCTCAGAGTAAGCTAGAGTGGTAATGCCAACCAATTCCTCTGAGAGGAACTAGCTGGCATCACCACACTACTCAGAGAAAAGCTCCTCTCATTCCACTTGTGCAACACTGCATAGCTCCTGATGATGCACAGAGATGTGTTTAAGATCCTGAGATAAAGATTTCCATCCATCGTATCTTGTCTTGTCTTGCCTTGCATGCATGCATATATATATACATATATATGCATGTATATATATATGCATATATATATATATATATGCATATATATATATATATGCATGTATATATATATGCATATATATATATATATATATGCATATATATATATATATATATATATGCATATATATATATATATATATATGCATATATATATATATATATATATATATATATATATATATATATATATATATATATATATATATATATATATTATATATATATATATTATATATATATATATATATATATATATTATATATATATATATATATATATATATATATATATATATATATATATATATATATATATATATATATATATATATATATATATATATATATATATATATATATATATATACATACAGTGGACCCCCGAGTTTCGTGATTAATCCGTTCCAGAGAGCCTGCCGAAAGTCGAAATTCACGAAACTCGAAACCATTTTCCCCATAAGAAAATAATGGAAATAAAAATAATCCGTTCGAGACACCCAAAAATATTAAAATAAAATATTTTTTTCAAATTAAATAAAGATTTATATACTGAAAACAATGAGAAATCAAGTACATGCATATAAAAAATAATAATAACATTACATTTACCTTTACTGATGACTTCTGGGTGGATGGAAGACGGGAGGAGGGGATAGGAGGAAGGTGTACACTATTGTTTGGAAGGAGAACCTCCTTCCATTAGGACTTTAGGTAGCAAGTCCTTATCTGGGTTACTTCCCTTCTTCTTTTAATGCCACTGGTAACAACTTGAGAGTCACTGGACCCCTGTCACACAAAATATCTGTCCAGAGAGGTCTTTTTCTGGCGTTTCTTTAAGATTTCCCTGAAGTGGGACACAACACTGCCATTGTACATGTTGCAGATATGGCTTGTTTCAGCTTGATCAGGGTGATACTTTTCAACAAAACTTTGCAACTCATTCCACATTCCACACATGTCCTTAATCACTGAAGAAGGAACCTCCTTCACTCTCTTTTCCTCCTCCTCTGAAGCAAGTTCCTCGGCTGTGGTCTGATGCTGTTCCAGTTGAAGCTCTTGCAGTTCGTCAGTGGTTAGCTCTCCCCTGCGGTCCTCCACCAACTCTTCCACATCCCCGTCACTCACCTCCAACCCCATGGACTTGCCCAAAGCCACAACACCTTCCACAACTGGCAGAGGGTCGGCAGGGACAGGTTCTGCCTCAAACCTTTCAAAATCCCTCTGGATTTTGTTTCTCAGTTTATTTACCAAAGGGCTTGCACTAGCTTTCCTCGGGTCCATGATGACTTATTTAGCAGTTGCAAGCACAAAAAACAATGGATTATTATGAAATGTATTGTATGAACCCGCGGGGTGATGGTCACGTGTTGGTAAACAATGGCACACTGAGCATGAATGGCATGGTAGACTGGCTTGGTGTGCGCAGTGACGGGTGGATGGGTACCAGACGGTCGCCGAAACACGAGTCTAATCATGAAACTTGAGGCCAAATTTTGCCCAAAAAACTCGCCGAAGTTCGAATTCACGAAAGTCGAGGCTGCCGAAACTCGAGGGTCCACTGTATATATATTTAAGAGAGAGTTTGCAGTCTTGGCTTATAAAGCAATAATCGTTTTGCCAAACAAGTCAAGTGTAAATTCACTAATGAAATAAGATGAAAATCAGTCTGAAAATCACAAAATTAATTTCATTATTGTCAAAGAATACTAGCTAAATTTCAGCTGAACTAAAACATATTGGGCAGGATTAGGCTAAATTATGTTACGTTAATTTCAGCAAAGTTAATTAAGTTGCTATAATAGTTTTGGTGCAAAATTTAAAAGTTATGTAACATTTTAATTTATGAGGAAATATGTCAGTGCCTTACAAAGAATCTGCTAATTAAAATACGTATATAATTTTAGTGCAGTTCAGCTTGTTTGACCGATTCTGCTTAAAAAGCACAACACACACACACACGCACACACATCCTTGTTTGCAGAATGCTAAACTAATGAAGAAAATGCAAAATTCAAAAAGATGTAGGAAGGTTGAAATAAAACCCTGATAAACTTCAGGAATAATTGGATAAATTGTTACTGGAATTTAACCCAAGACAAAGTAAAGTTCTGAAGCTGTGAGATGGAAAAGGAACCCTAAAACATTGTACAATCCGGGAATGAAAAATGGGTAAATGAAACGATATGGGAGTAACCACGACCCCCAAGCCTGTTTATTGAGCATAGAAACAGAATAACTTCCGCTTGCAAACATAAGAATGGCTTTCAGTTACTTAGACAAAGCCTCAGTCAAATTCCTTTTTGCCTCGTATGTGTGGCCCATTACTGAGTGTGCAGTGCCAGTGTGGCACCCACACTTAGTACAACATGAAGAGAAGCTTGTGGGAATGAAGTGGGACATAAAAGCTTTTCATTATTGTAGCAACCTACTAACTAGTCCATACATCTGCCACACTGCTCCTCTATATGCAGAATGCATATACAAAAGAATGACAAAACTGCATTCTCAGATATACAGTACAGTATACCCAAAACAAAAATCCTCTAGGCATTTACATCCTATAGGATATTTTCATAAAAATAGGGAAGGTAGGATTGTTATGATGATTAACCAGCACTATGTTTGATAACTAGAGATTCTGATTCACACCTATTGAAATAGGGATTTCCAGAAATGAAAAATATCTGTCTTCCTGCTCCTGGATGGGGCTCAGGTATAGGTGTAGTAAGAAAGTCATCGACAAACAGAGAAAAGCTTCAACTGTAAAACATCACCCATGTATTTGAACTTCTTGGCATTATTAAAACTGACAAATTAAAACTTACACATCCTAAAATCAACAAAAACTTTTCAATAAGCAAGCCTATCATCGCTGAAACTTAAAGCCAACATGAAGATGCATTTCCCAGTTATTGTTCAGAACTCAAAGACTCTATATTTATTAACTATACTGTATTAAGTAGACAAAAATCTGTCAATTTCCTAATACAGTATAGTTAATAAATATGGAATCTTTGAATTCTGAACAGTAACTTACAGGACACTAATATGTCCATTAGATATATCAGCCAGTAAAGACTGAATCCATTCAAAGAAGGCATATTCAGGGTATTCCAGTAAGAAATAAACTATTTTAAAAATAAAACTGACAAATTGGCACCTACATGTTCCAATAACAATCCCAAGTTTCTTTAAGGTAGGTTACAACAGTATTTCAAGTTTGCAACTTATCAGAAGAGGAATTCTCAAGCTGTCACATAGAAATCACATCTGGGAATGATCCATAAAAAAACTGATAAGCAGGCACCCACACATGCCAAAAGTTGAATGAACCTTTTCCCATATTAATAATTGAGTAAAATATTGAACATTTGTCATCTACCACTCTTCACCTGTCTAGACTTAAGTAGACTTTAAGTATTAGGTTAAGTCTGCCTGAAATGCCTTAGCATGATAGTGGTTTTCTTTGTACCAATAAAATTATGAAATGTAAACACATATTGTAACCTTTACAAAGAAATAAAATTTTGATTTGATTTTGAATTACAGCAGACCAGCATGGAAAACTTGAAGTTGATCAGATATAATAAGAAAATCTTGGAGGAAGAAATTCAGGCAACTATTTAAAAGTATCACTTTGGGGGATACCTAATAAAATATTAAAGGCATCAGATAAGAAGGACCTAAGTATCAACATTAATAAGTGATTGTCACCAGAAACTTGCATAAATGATATATTGTGAGACAACCCTATGCAACACTGACTAACTTTACAATAGGCTTTAGAAATACAGATGGGAAAATGTTGAAGAGGTTGCTTAAGACATGTAATTAAAACTGGAATACACAATAATGAAGTACTTTAAAAAAAATATATGTGAACATGACAGAAAAAGGTAAAAGTTGAGCTAAAATATGACTACAAGAGTTAAAAGAAAAAGAATATCTAAGAAAGTGAGAAGACATTAGACATATCCTCACTGGTTATAAGGAGGAAAAAATGACATAACTGCATATAAAGTTACCAAAAAATATGAAAGAAATGATAAGGAAGATTTCCTAGCATCATTAATAGGGATAACAAAAAACCTGAAGCATGAAATAGTGGTAGTAAAATGGCAGGATTTACAAGAGATAGTAAATGACACAACTACTAGAAACTTTAAAAGGTGCCCCTTGTTTTATGTTATAGATGAATTCAAGCTGTAATAAGCTCACTCAGACATCAACATTTAATACCGTATATTAAAACGTGCCCCTTGTTTTATGTTATAGATGAATTCAAGCTGTAATAAGCTCACTCAGACATCAACATTTAATACCGTATATTAAAAGGTGCCCCTTGTTTTATGTTATAGATGAATTCAAGCTGTAATAAGCTCACTCAGACATCAACATTTAATACCGTGTAAGATTTTTCAGTATACTTGTGAACTGTACCAACTGAATACAGCAAATGCATATTGCATATATGAAATTATTGATAGAGATAAGACATCACAGAATAGCAAATTTACATAAAGCAAATCTGCATATAGCAGGGACACCTGTATTATAAATATCACAGAGGGGCAACTTGAGCTTAGCTCTACCCCTGTAGCTATAAATAAGTAATTACCCTTTTGCACACACATGCATGCACATACACACACATACACTCAAATGTATACACACACACTGTACATACATAAAAAGCATGACCTGCTAAAGAAAAATCCTTTACACATGCAGGGCAAAAGGTGGCAATCATGCCTGTACCCTACAGGTGTAGAATCTCCTACAACTGATAGCAGGGTCAGTTACAGGCTGCCATGAGCTCCGGCTCACCGTGCCCTTACCTGGGTGCCATCATGGTGAAAACAGACAAAATAATGATCTGGATGAAGACCTTCAGAAACAGTAATTTTTTTTTTTTTTTTTTTTTAGAAATCTACAAATTAGTCTCAAAAGCTCAGAGTGCTATTTATGAAGGTCCACATTCATGAAAGGTCATACATAGTTGAAGGAGCGTTAAAATGCTGTTGGCAACCTGAGTGGTGGTGAAACAAAATGTTCCTCCACCCAGACTGCCCTGTGATCCGCACCTCCATTGACACACAGCCTTTCCATAGGCACCACCAACACCTCACACAGTATTCGAAAGTCCTCAACATACACGTTAGTGTTAGGAGTTGGTGGGAGGGTAGGAAAGTGCCTTGGGAAAGAGCATGCACAGGTCAATATCCAAGAGCCCGGCCAATCGTAAGAGATGAGAAGTAAAAAAAACAAATCTGTTCAACTGGCCTAAGAAAAATAAGTCATGCTATTCTATGTATTGGCTACCTTCCTTTTAAAATGCAATTACAAACAAAAATTAAGTGTAATACATTAAAATACACATTAGCAAGATTCTTTAACAATGTTTATTGTAAGGCATCCTTATGAACTTTTTAATGATATTTATCTCCTACAACTTTTTCTATTAAGACAATACAAACAACTTAGTTGAAGACTAGTGTGGTTGACAAAATGTTGTGGGTTGGAAAAATAGGGAAATTATTAGCAAGAGGAAAATGGCCGGGCTAGGATACATCGAGGTGAGCATGCTAAGCTGTGAAAGCACCATGCTAGTTTTTGACTGGGCCACAGGGACCCATCTGGGAACACGAGAACTGGCTAGAAAGCCATTTAGTATGAAAGAAGAGACAAGAAGAAAACAGTACTCAGGAAAAGATCAAAGAAAGTAGAATAAGAGTGCTCATATATTTTCGGGCTTTCAAATCTAAAATTCTTGAAAAATCTAAGGCTGATAATGCATTATATGCAAAGCATGCGCAGCCAAGTCATGAGTCGGTTTATCAATAGGTAAAGATTTTGTTTCACTTATTTTTAAGATAAGGTATTTATAAGGAAGCAAAATATGTTAACTCTCAATACATTCCAATATTAACAAAGAGTGATTAAGAGTCCTGATAGCTTCTGTAGTACCATATATTGTACTTTCCTCCATGCATAAGGAGTTAAGGTATCGGGATGTCTCTTTTATCTGTGCTGCTATGAAAAAAAAAAAAAAGTGATGCCCGACGAGATACTATTATGAGCAAAGAAAAGCAAAAGCTATAGGTTGAAAAAAATTACAAAACTGCAGGAATAATACTGAGGTTGGTGAGAGGAAAGAGGTGAAGCAAAGAAACAAAATTAAAGGGATAAGCCTATAACAGAAAAATAAGGTACAGGAAAAATCTTATTTAAAAATATATCAATAAAAAAAAAAGAGGCTTTAGAGATATGTCAGCAATTCAAGAACCATACAAATGATGCACATAAATTAACAAAATTTTAGTTAAACTATAGAAAGTTATATTAGATAACTTTTAAAAATACCTATATATAAAAATATAAATGAAATGAAAGTCACTGGAAAATGTTGATGAATTTAGTTTAATATTTAAATTTAACCAGAAAGGATCATATAAAAAAAAAAAAAAAAAAAAAAAAAAAAAAAAAAAAAAAAAAAAACAAAAAAAAAAAAAAAAAAGATAAATATACAGAAAATAAGAATAACATTAAAGTAAATGAAGGATTTTATATGCACATTCATACATGTTTAAGTGTACAGTACAAATTTATATATACAGGATGTACATACTTATATACACTCACACCTCAAAAATTAATTTTTGGGGAATTTTTAATCATATCAAGAATATTATTGCCACAACAGAGGTAAACATCATCAGTTTCTGTTGTTTAAACATTTCTAAGTCTCAAACACCACCGTCAGTGCTCAAATAAATAAAAGAACAATTACCAAGCACTACAGCTGGATAACATAAAAACAGTTGTGTTATATGAGTAAATAAATGTCATAATATACCATGCATCAAATCAATTTTAAAATACAGTACTTCAGTTATTAATAATAATGAACAACTTATAACAACTGTATACAGGAAACAAGCTTTTATTTGTCAAAGATAAAATTATTTGAATTTTTAACCAAAATTATGTAAGGTCAATAATGCCAGAACACCTATTAATTTTTTTTTTCCAACAAACTGGCCATATCCCACCGAGGCAGGGTGAATTTATGCTGTATTCTGAATATTATACACAATTTTGGAGGTCCCAATGTGTTTGTATGTCAAGGACTTATTCTACAAGTGAAGGGGTTACTAGCCCCTTGCTCCTGGCATTTTTGTCGCCTCTTACGACACACATGGCTTATAGAGGAAGAAACACCTGTTAATACAGTGGCAATATTTGTTAAATATAATCTCTACGACCTTGAGGTAAAGTACTAAAATATTTTTCCAGAATGACTAACCAAGTATATTCTTTTACACAACTATATATTGAATAATCTGTTGTCTTAAAATAATATACATACAACTGAGCATTTGCAAACTGTGTGTAGAGCTTATAATGCTGGCTAAACAGGAAATATCACATGAAACTTTAATCACATGGAAATAATTCACTTTGACTTTTTTGAACTTATCCTAGGCAATTTACATATATGTTAACTATATATGTATGATAATTGTACTTATGTGTACCTGTACCTAATAAACTTACTAATCATGTTGGTGGTGAGGTGACACAGCAACACACCTCAATTCTTTATAACAACCTATTCATTAAAAACATCAACAGAAATATTAAATGTTTTCTTAGTGTTTGGTTAGATTTGTGAATATTATCAAAGACAGAGTATTAAAATATTTCTTTTTAAACAGATCATTACTAATTCTAGTAAAGAACTGCTCGTTGTTGCTGATTGTTATTTTAATTCATTCTAGTACTGGCGATACGGCTAAAGACCTGCAATGTTGAGAAAAAATAATGTGAAGATGTTTACTTCAGCTCTGGTAATATTATTTCCGATATGTTCCCGATTTCCAAGAAGAAAATTTATTTCTGGCAAACTGTGTGTGTGTATATTATATACATATACATATACACACACAGGCTCAACCCCTGCAGCCACAAATAGGTGAGTACAAGTGCTCCTTCATGTACAATGGAGTTACGCTCTAACAAACCCATCGTAAGTCAAAAATATCATAAGTTGAAAATATCGTAAGTCAAATATGAATGATACAGTAAATAATAAACAGATAACTACTGTCACTGGATAAGTAAATAACAAATAATTACTTTAACTAGCTACCAGCATTTCTATAACAAAATACCAGTAATGAAAATTAGATAAATGAATACAAGTTATGGACTGGCTGCCTTCATGCTCGATAAATATCTTAAGTTTCATCTCCAAAGTAAATGCTTTTGCACCATCGTAAAGTCGAAATATTCTAATTCGAACAATTTTAGGTTGAGGAGCACCTGTACATACATACACACACACAATATATATATATAATATATATATATATATATATATATATACATATATATATATATATATATATATACATATATATATATATATATACATATATATATATATATATATATATATACAGTATATATATATATATATATATACATATATATATATATATATACATATATATATATATATATACATATATATATATATACATATATATATATATATACATATATATATATATTACCAGAGCTGAAGTAAACATCTTCACATTATTTTTTCTCAACATTGCAGGTCTTTAGCCGTATCGCCAGTATCGCTAGTAACCCCTTCTCCTGTATACAATTACTAAAAAAGAGAAGAAGAAAAACTTTATAAAACTGGGTTGCTTAAATGTGCGTGGATGTAGTGCGGATGACAAGAAACAGATGATTGCTGATGTTATGAATGAAAAGAAGTTGGATGTCCTGGCCCTAAGCGAAACAAAGCTGAAGGGGGTAGGAGAGTTTCAGTGGGGGGAAATAAATGGGATTAAATCTGGAGTATCTGAGAGAGTTAGAGCAAAGGAAGGGGTAGCAGTAATGTTAAATGATCAGTTATGGAAGGAGAAAAGAGAATATGAATGTGTAAATTCAAGAATTATGTGGATTAAAGTAAAGGTTGGATGCGAGAAGTGGGTCATAATAAGCGTGTATGCACCTGGAGAAGAGAGGAATGCAGAGGAGAGAGAGAGATTTTGGGAGATGTTAAGTGAATGTATAGGAGGCTTTGAACCAAGTGAGAGAGTAATTGTGGTAGGGGACCTGAATGCTAAAGTAGGAGAAACTTTTAGAGAGGGTGTGGTAGGTAAGTTTGGGGTGCCAGGTGTAAATGATAATGGGAGCCCTTTGATTGAACTTTGTATAGAAAGGGGTTTAGTTATAGGTAATACATATTTTAAGAAAAAGAGGATAAATAAGTATACACGATATGATGTAGGGCGAAATGACAGTAGTTTGTTGGATTATGTATTGGTAGATAAAAGACTGTTGAGTAGACTTCAGGATGTACATGTTTATAGAGGGGCCACAGATATATCAGATCACTTTCTAGTTGTAGCTACACTGAGAGTAAAAGGTAGATGGGATACAAGGAGAATAGAAGCATCAGGGAAGAGAGAGGTGAAGGTTTATAAACTAAAAGAGGAGGCAGTTAGGGTAAGATATAAACAGCTATTGGAGGATAGATGGGCTAATGAGAGCATAGGCAATGGGGTCGAAGAGGTATGGGGTAGGTTTAAAAATGTAGTGTTAGAGTCTTCAGCAGAAGTTTGTGGTTACAGGAAAGTGGGTGCAGGAGGGAAGAGGAGCGATTGGTGGAATGATGATGTAAAGAGAGTAGTAAGGGAGAAAAAGTTAGCATATGAGAAGTTTTTACAAAGTAGAAGTGATGCAAGGAGGGAAGAGTATATGGAGAAAAAGAGAGAGGTTAAGAGAGTGGTGAAGCAATGTAAAAAGAGAGCAAATGAGAGAGTGGGTGAGATGTTATCAACAAATTTTGTTGAAAATAAGAAAAAGTTTTGGAGTGAGATTAACAAGTTAAGAAAGCCTAGAGAACAAATGGATTTGTCAGTTAAAAATAGGAGAGGAGAGTTATTAAATGGAGAGTTAGAGGTATTGGGAAGATGGAAGGAATATTTTGAGGAATTGTTAAATGTTGATGAAGATAGGGAAGCTGTGATTTCGTGTATAGGGCAAGGAGGAATAACATCTTGTAGGAGTGAGGAAGAGCCAGTTGTGAGTGTGGGGGAAGTTCGTGAGGCAGTAGGTAAAATGAAAGGGGGTAAGGCAGCCGGGATTGATGGGATAAAGATAGAAATGTTAAAAGCAGGTGGGGATATAGTTTTGGAGTGGTTGGTGCAATTGTTTAATAAATGTATGGAAGAGGGTAAGGTACCTAGGGATTGGCAGAGAGCATGCATAGTTCCTTTGTATAAAGGCAAAGGGGATAAAAGAGAGTGCAAAAATTATAGGGGGATAAGTCTGTTGAGTGTACCTGGTAAAGTGTATGGTAGAGTTATAATTGAAAGAATTAAGAGTAAGACGGAGAATAGGATAGCAGATGAACAAGGAGGCTTTAGGAAAGGTAGGGGGTGTGTGGACCAGGTGTTTACAGTGAAACATATAAGTGAACAGTATTTAGATAAGGCTAAAGAGGTCTTTGTGGCATTTATGGATTTGGAAAAGGCGTATGACAGGGTGGATAGGGGGGCAATGTGGCAGATGTTGCAAGTGTATGGTGTAGGAGGTAGGTTACTGAAAGCAGTGAAGAGTTTTTACGAGGATAGTGAGGCTCAAGTTAGAGTATGTAGGAAAGAGGGAAATTTTTTCCCAGTAAAAGTAGGCCTTAGACAAGGATGTGTGATGTCACCGTGGTTGTTTAATATATTTATAGATGGGGTTGTAAGAGAAGTAAATGCGAGGGTCTTGGCAAGAGGCGTGGAGTTAAAAGATAAAGAATCACACACAAAGTGGGAGTTGTCACAGCTGCTCTTTGCTGATGACACTGTGCTCTTGGGAGATTCTGAAGAGAAGTTGCAGAGATTGGTGGATGAATTTGGTAGGGTGTGCAAAAGAAGAAAATTAAAGGTGAATACAGGAAAGAGTAAGGTTATGAGGATAACAAAAAGATTAGGTGATGAAAGATTGAATATCAGATTGGAGGGAGAGAGTATGGAGGAGGTGAACGTATTCAGATATTTGGGAGTGGACGTGTCAGCGGATGGGTCTATGAAAGATGAGGTGAATCATAGAATTGATGAGGGAAAAAGAGTGAGTGGTGCACTTAGGAGTCTGTGGAGACAAAGAACTTTGTCCTTGGAGGCAAAGAGGGGAATGTATGAGAGTATAGTTTTACCAACGCTCTTATATGGGTGTGAAGCGTGGGTGATGAATGTTGCAGCGAGGAGAAGGCTGGAGGCAGTGGAGATGTCATGTCTGAGGGCAATGTGTGGTGTGAATATAATGCAGAGAATTCGTAGTTTGGAAGTTAGGAGGAGGTGCGGGATTACCAAAACTGTTGTCCAGAGGGCTGAGGAAGGGTTGTTGAGGTGGTTCGGACATGTAGAGAGAATGGAGCGAAACAGAATGACTTCAAGAGTGTATCAGTCTGTAGTGGAAGGAAGGCGGGGTAGGGGTCGGCCAAGGAAGGGTTGGAGGGAGGGGGTAAAGGAGGTTTTGTGTGCGAGGGGCTTGGACTTCCAGCAGGCATGCTTGAGCGTGTTTGATAGGAGTGAATGGAGACAAATGGTTTTTAATACTTGACGTGCTGTTGGAGTGTGAGCAAAGTAACATTTATGAAGGGATTCAGGGAAACCGGCAGGCCGGACTTGAGTCCTGGAGATGGGAAGTACAGTGCCTGCACTCTGAAGGAGGGGTGTTAATGTTGCAGTTTAAAAACTGTAGTGTAAAGCACCCTTCTGGCAAGACAGTGATGGAGTGAATGATGGTGAAAGTTTTTCTTTTTCGGGCCACCCTGCCTTGGTGGGAATCGGCCGGTGTGATAAAAAAAAAAAAAAAAAACATATATATATATATATACAGATATATATATATATATATATATACATATATATATAATATACATATATATATATATATATATATATACATATATATATATATATATATATATATATATATATATATATATATATATATACATATATACATATATATATAATATACATATATATATATACATATATACATATATATATAATATACATATATATATATATATACATATATACATATATATATACATATATATATATATATACATATATATATATATACATATATATATATATACATATATATATATATATACATATATATATATATACATATATATATATATACATATATATATATATATATATATACATATATATATATATGTATATATATATATATATATATATATATATATATATATATATATTCTCCATGGGGAAGTGGAACAGAATTCTTCCTCCGTAAGCCATGCGTGTTGTAAGAGGCGACTAAAATGCCGGGAGCAAGGGGCTAGTAACCTCTTCTCCTGTATATATTACTAAATGTAAAAGGAGAAACTTTCGTTTTTCCTTTTGGGCCACCCCGCCTCGGTGGGATACGGCCGGTGTGTTGAAAGAAAGAAAGATATATATATATATATATATATATATATATATATATACATACATACATACATACATACATACATACATACATACATACATATACATATATATATATATATACATATATATATATATACATATATATATATACATTATATATATATATACATATATATATATATACATATATATATATATATATACATATATATATATATACATATATATATACATATATATATATACATTATATATATATATATATATATATATATATATATATATATATATATATATATATATATATATAATCATTTACATATAACATGTCTAATAATAAGCAAAATTGTAATAACTACAATATCCAGAATAACAAAAAAATGTACAGTTGAAATCAGAGGCTAAGAGCTGCTATGATATTTTAGCACACTTCTGAGCTTTAGCTTATCTATGGTAAGCTGCCACAGCCTGGATGGCACCCACAACAGTCAATAATTATCAATATAATTAATGTACCCCATTTTAATACTAAGTGGCTAAAATTTTTCCTGAAATGCTTTACAGACTTAGTAAAATTACATAGAATAATTAAATATGCATTTTAGTTTACATACCTAAGTGCCATATTACTGTAAAAGAGTAATGTTAATCAAAAAAATAATTTACAAACACTTATTCTACCTCAGTTTATTTCAGAGTGTAGCCTTAGCTACGATATACAATTATACAACTCATACTACCCAATTTACATGCCTCTCTCCTCCCACATAACTTTTTTCGTCATTCGTTTTCTGTTATTTTTTTAAATTAATTAATGTGAATGTACCTAGGAATCTATAGCACATTGTTATTCATTTGCATTATTTATTTTATGTTATTCTCTGGTTTAAAAGGGATAGTCTTCTTTGAAAGCTAATTTTTGTGCCTCTGAATCCATAGTTACATCATCACAGAGAACAAGTAATTTTTCCATACAGGCTACCTTTCATATTTTACAAATGTGTTTTTATTGGTTTTCAATAAACCTAAATTTTATCCTTGCATTATTCTACTGTTTCTGATGTTTTCCTCTAAATTCCTAATCTCATTCGCATTTTCTGTTTTTTTGTATTTTGTACTAGTATATAGTGCTAATCTAAGAGCACTGTATACTTCACAAATATCGTTATTATTAATTTAAAAAAAATCATCAACAGCTATACATGTCTATAAATAATTTATGTTGATGTTTCATTGCTTTGGCAATAAAGCATCTTTTAAATAAATACCACAATTATTTCACAGTCACTTTTGTCTTCCTCCCCTGTTATACAACAAAGAATGTTTCTGAAAGAGACAATGAAATACTGTAATACATATACAGTATATACAAAACTACAGCACATATTTAACCCTTAAGCTGTGGATGGTGGAGAATCTTGCCATTTTTTCTTACGATATTGTAGAGCACATGAAATAGTATACAAAAACATATCAATTAACCCTTGAATGTCGCAACCCCAAATCCTGAGGTGTCTCCTGGTGTCGCAAAATTTCAAAAATTATTTTTTTCTTATAAATGAAAGAGAATCTTTTCCCGATTGTAACAACACCAAAAGAACGAAATTTGATGGAAAACTGATGGAATTATGCTTTCGCGAAGTTAGCGACCTCGGCGATATTTACGAATTGGCAATTTTGCCCACTTTGAGCCCTATTTTCGGCTAATTCCATTGTTCCAGTCAACCAAACTCATAGCTATTTCTTTAGAACTCTATTTTTTCTATCGATTGAGTACAAGAAACTGCCCATTTACTGATTTCAACTACCCAATAACGTGGTCAGAAATTTGCAATTTGGCCAATTTCACAAAAATTAAAAAATACGACAATTTCAAAATAGGGTCCAGAATGAACAATGCAGACATTCCTGACTTTAAAATAACATTTTCTTTGTTCATCAGTCACGCCTCCAGGCCCCTCTGATATTACTCTTGCTTTCTATTTTGAATTTTTATTGAAACAAAAAATTGAAGATTTACTGTTATGCAGACTACTGCAATATTGTAATAACTGTATAAATAATGTCAACCCATTTATGACTGCATATTAGAATGGCTACTTGGACATTTATTGGAAAATGACATCATTTGTTTACTTTTGAACTTAGGCAAAAATCAAACATTTCCCCTAATTTGACCTCTTCAAGGGGGGCTCCTTGGCGTGGTGAAGAGGCTCTTGGTCTGAGGAATTAGACCTATCGGTCTTCTTCCTCAGACCGAACCTAATTACCCCCCAATCTCCCCTCCCCTATCCCATCCTCCCCTTTTTCCTTTCCTCCTCCTCCTCCCCACTCCTCCCTTTTGCCCTTCCTCTTTTTGTCCTTTGGGATTTCTCCCACAGGCGCGCTAGTTCCTAGGTAGGAGAAAGGACACCGGGGTCCATCCCATTCCGTTGAGGTTTCTTGGCGGTGGCGTAGTTTGCCGTGGAATCTGGATTGCCTAGGGATGTCCCGATCCCTCTCCGGTATCCCGGAGTAGCTTTGGGTGTCTTTTGGGCGACGGGTGTAGCTCTGGAAGCCACCTTTCGGATTCCGGGGGTGGTGGCTGAAGGAGGTATGCTTTGTAGCGGATATCCGGCCGCCCTCTCTTTTGTCCACCGAGGTAGCTCGGCAGATGTGAGGTTGCTATCCCAGATTGCTGGTTTACTGGCATGAAGGGTAGGGTATGGCACGGGTTCCATGCTGCATCTGCGCTACTAGCGGTGTCGAGTCCTCTTGGGCGCGGAGGGAGATTTCTGGCCCTTTCATCCCTCCTAGGAACTATCCCTCCCCGGTCCCCCCTTTTTTTTTCTTTTTTTTATTTTTATTTTCTTTTCTTCTTTCTTTTTTTTTCTTAAAAACAAAAAGAAAGAAGTAACCTAACCATGGCAGCCCTAGTCCATGAACCTGGTACCCCCGGGCCCCTTCTTGATACCGCACCCCGTTCTGACCCCGCCTCGTCTTTGGACCACTCTTCAGACATTCCTCATGCCTCTGTACCTATTGCCGGTGCTGTTTCCTCACCCGCTTCAGGTACTGAGGCCTCGACTGACTCCTTCGATTTATCAGACCTTCGCTCTCCTCTGACTATGCTTCCGGCCTCTCCCTCTACGGTGCGGCAATTTTCAAATCGCCGACCCGTTCCACGTCGGACCAACTCTGGTCCCACGCCTAAACGTCAACGACAATTACCTGCTGATGATACTTCTCCACCTTCACCTTCTCGTTCTTCTCAGAAACGATCGACACGTCCTTCACTACCTTTCCACGCTCAGTTTCAGACTGAACAGTGGACTAAATTCTTCACTTTACGACCAACTTCCTCTACTGCCTATCTTTCTGACCATAGTATTGGCAAGGCACTCCTACGCCATGTTGGTAAAGATATTTCTTTTCATGCTCTTAAGAGCGGTACGGGCATCATTACCGTACAGAATGCTACCCAGGCTCGTGAGCTCTCTCGTCTTACCCATATAGATACTGTTCCTGTCACCCTTGAAAAACATCATTCCCTCAATTCTTGTAGTGGTACCGTTATTCTGCCCCATACCATAGTTCAACAAAATTTCCAGACATGTGGCACCGACATTCTAGAACAGCTGGAACTCCAAGATCTCCCAATCCTCAAGGTAGACACTTACGTTCTTCCTGCCCGTGGGCGGAGACGATACCCTAGCAATGTGGCTCGTTTAACTTTTGACAGCCGAGAACTCCCATCCTCCGTTTATATAGCAGGACATCGGTTACAAGTTCGAAAGGTGATCCCTACACCACAACAGTGTAGAAATTGCTGGCGATTTGGCCATCCAGCGAAATATTGCAGATCTATCGCCGAATGCCCAGTCTGTGGTGCCGATGACCATTCTAATACGTCTTGCAATCGATCTCCCTCTTGCCTTAACTGTCATGAGGCTCACCCTTCGTACTCTCGCCGTTGTCAGGTCTATTTAAACGAGCGGGAAATCCGTTACCTCAAAGAGACAGAAGGTCTCCCTTATGCCATGGCAGTTTCTCATCTCCGCCTCCAAGGGAGACTCCCACGTGTTTCTTATTCCCGTGTTTCAAAACGTCCCCCCACTTCTGGTATCCCATCTTCTACACCCACCTCTGTGGTTACCTCTCCCATAATCACTCCTGTATCTAATCCTTTTGCTGTCCTCGGCTCAGACGTCCCTACTTCAACGCCTCAGTCTAATCTCGCTTCTTCGAGTTCTCTCTTACAAGCCTCAGTATCGACGAGACCTCGTACGACACCTCTTCCCAATCGTCCCTCTACTTCTCAAAAGTCAAAAAAAGGTCCGGTAACACCTCCTACCCATCTTCCACCTCCTCATTTTACCCTCCCTGTCTCTGTCCCTAGTTCTTCCCCTCTCACTGGCTCAGTTACAAGTGCAGAGGTTCACCCTCCTCCTCGTAATGTACCTTCCTCCCCTGTTCCCTCCCAAGTTTCTTCCTCTTCTGCCACCTCCCAGGTTCCTGTCTCTTCTGTCCCCTGCCACGCTTCTCCAGTTCCCTCCACCCTTTCGCCCCCCCCTACCTTGGTACAGTCCAATACAGTTCCAATCTTTACTCATCCTCCCCCTACCATTCCCAATATTGTCTCCCATACGACATCTCTGAATTCCGAAACACTTGAAGCAATCTCTGAATATATTGCAGAGACCAAACCATCAATGGACACTGATCCACCTTCCGCTCTTCCTCTCTCCTCTGCTCCATCTGCGCAACTCCTTTCTTCACAGCGCACCGTTCCTTCGCTGCTTGAACATTTTCCACTGCCTCCGCATGTGGACTTTTCTAACCCTTCTAGTCCGTAGGAACCCTTACCTGCGGATTTCAAGTATCTTTATCATTGCCAATCATGGCCTTTTTACAGTGGAATATACGCGGCCTCAGGGGTAATCGGGGTGAGCTTCAGATGTTACTCTCCCAGTTTGCCCCTGTTGGTGTTTGCTTACAGGAACCAAAATTACACTCTGCTGTTATTTCTCACATCTCAGGCTATAATTTATTGTATTCTTCAGATCCTTTTCCTGATGGGACCTTTAATGAAAGTGCCCTTCTTCTCCGCACTGATATTCCGTACCATCAGCTATTTGTTCATACTTCGCTGCATTACACAGCAGCCCGTATCCACTTACATAGGTGGTATACGCTCTGTTCTTTATATCTCTCTCCTTCTCGGGCATTATCTATTCCGGATTTTGCCTTCCTTGTTTCGTCATTACCGCCACCGATTCTGTTACTTGGTGATTTTAATGCCCACCATTTCCTCTGGGGAGGGTCTCACTGTGATTCCCGTGGAATTCAGTTAGAGGCTTTTCTTGCCACCCACCCCCTCCATGTTTTAAATACAGGTACTCACACCCATTTTGATCCTCGGACTCATACTCTCTCTTGCATCGATCTCTCAGTTTGCTCTTCCTCCGCCGCATTAGACTTTACTTGGTCTGTTCTCCCGGACTTACATGACAGTGATCATTTCCCAATCATTCTTACTTCCCCTTCATATTCGCCACCTCTTCGCACCCCACGCTGGCAATTTAATCGGGCAAATTGGAACCTTTACTCACACCTGACTGTTTTTAAAGAGGTTCCTTCTTCGTCCTCCATCGATGAGCTTTTACACCTCTTCTCGTCCTCCGTTTTCACCGCAGCTTCTCATTCTATACCCCAAACTTCGGGCAGGCATTCTCAGAAATGCGTGCCTTGGTGGTCTCCTGCTTGTGCTCGTGCAGTACGTTTGAAACGCGCTGCATGGGGCAGGTACCGGTACAATAGAACCACAGAGCGACTCCTTGATTTTAAACAGAAGCGTGCGATCGCTCGCCGTGTCATCCGTGACGCTAAACGCACTTGCTGGCGAGATTATGTCTCCACCATCACCTCTGCTTCCTCTATGAGTGCAGTCTGGAAAAAAGTACGAAAACTGAGTGGTAAATATTCTCCTGACCCGGCTCCTGTTCTGCGGGTTGCCGGTGTTGATATAGCAAACCCACTAGATGTTGCCAATGAAATTGGCAATCATCTGGTCCGTATTTCTCAGGGACTCCATCTATGCCCCTCATTTCTTTCCTCAAAGTCTGCCAGAGAGTTAGCACCCTTGGACTTTTCTTCTCTCAGAGAAGAACAGTATAATGTGCCTTTTACACTTCAAGAACTGGAGGCAACACTCTCAGCTTGTCGATCATCGGCAGCTGGGCCCGACGACATTCATATTCGTATGCTACAACATTTACATCAGTCAGCCCTTGCAGTCCTATTACACCTTTACAATCTTATTTGGTCACAAGGAGTTCTTCCACAGCTGTGGAAATCCGCCATTGTTCTCCCTTTCCGCAAACCAGGCACTACGGGACATGAAACCTCCCACTATCGTCCCATTGCTCTTACCAGTGCAGTTTGCAAAGTAATGGAACGTCTAGTAAATAGACGTTTAGTGTGGTATTTAGAGACACACAACAGTCTCTCCACTCGTCAATATGGCTTTCGTAAGGGACGTTCTACCATAGACCCCTTACTGCGCTTGGATACGTATGTTCGTAATGCCTTTGCGAATAACCACTCAGTTATTGCCATATTTTTTGACCTTGAGAAGGCATATGACACAACTTGGAGGTATAATATTTTAGCCCAAGCCCACTCCTTAGGCCTTCGAGGCAATCTACCATCCTTCCTTAAGAACTTTTTAACTGACAGGAATTTCCGTGTTCGGGTTAATAATGTGCTCTCCCCGGACTTTGTCCAAGCTGAAGGTGTCCCCCAGGGATGTGTTCTGAGCACAACACTTTTTCTCCTTGCTATTAATGATTTGGCCTCTAGTCTTCCATCAAATATTTGGTCATCACTCTATGTTGATGACTTTGCTATTGCCTGTGCAGGCGCTGACTGTCACCTCCTTACAGTTTCTCTCCAGCATGCAGTCGACCGTGTTTCCAATTGGGCCACCACACATGGGTTTAAATTTTCCAGCACTAAAACCCACCAAATCACTTTCACTAGACGCTCTGTCATCTCTGATCATCCTTTGTACCTCTATGGCTCACGTATCCCTGAACGTGATACAGTCAAGTTTCTGGGCCTCCTCTTTGATCGTAGGTTATCCTGGAAACCTCACATTACCTCTCTGAAGGCAACTTGTCACAGCCGGCTGAACCTTCTTAAAACCCTTGCTCATCTTTCGTGGGGAGCTGATCGTCGAACCCTCCTTCACCTACATTCCACCCTTATTTTATCGAAACTTGATTATGGTGACCAGATCTATTCAGCGGCATCTCCTGCTACTCTCTCTAGCCTTAACCCCATTCATCACCAGGGATTACGTTTATGCCTTGGTGCTTTTCGCTCTTCCCCTGTCGAAAGCCTCTATGCAGAAGCGAACGTTCCATCCTTATCCGATCGCCGTGATGCCCATTGCCTGCGCTACTATGTACGCTCTCATGATCTCCGCAATCCTTCCATTTATAGAATGGTCACTGATATTAGTAGACATTCTTTATTTGTTCGCCGCCCCTGCTTACTCCGTCCCTTCTCTCTTCGCCTTCATTCGCTCTTGTCTTCTCTTCAACTACCACCTTTCTATGTACATGTAGCATCTCACTTTTCCCTACCCCCCTGGGAGGTCCCAGCTGTTCGAGTCTGTTCTTTCTCCCTCCCTTGCTCGAAAGCCCAACTGTCTACGGTCGCTTCCCGCTCTCTTTTTCTTGACCACTTTCACTCTCATTCTCATGCCATTGCTGTGTACACAGATGGCTCTAAGTCTTCTGACGGCGTAGGATTCGCAGCAGTGTTTCCGGACAGCGTCGTACAAGGGCATTTACTATCTTCAGCTAGTATTTTTACTGCTGAATTATATGCCATCCTTACAGCACTTATCCGTATTGCATCTATGCCTGTGTCATCATTTGTGGTTGTCTCAGACTCCCTTAGTGCTTTACAGGCTATACAAAAATTTGATACACCTCACCCCTTAGTCCTCCGTATCCAACTTTGGCTACGCCGCATCTTTACTAAGCATAAAGATATTGTTTTTTGTTGGGTCCCTGGTCATGTTGACGTACAGGGCAATGAACAGGCAGACACTGCTGCGCGGTCAGCAGTACATGACCTACCAGTTTCTTACAGAGGTATTCCATGTACGGACTATTTTGCTGTAATATCTTCCCACCTTCACACCCGTTGGCAACAACGTTGGTCTACTATGCTCGGCAACAAACTTCAGTCTATTAAACCGAGTATAGGTTACTGGCCGTCTTCTTATCACCAGTGTCGAGGTTGGGAGACTACTCTCTCCCGTCTTCGCATTGGCCATACTCGTCTTACTCATGGATATCTCATGGAGAGGCGTCTTGCTCCTCTCTGTGAGAATTGCCAAGCTCCATTATCAGTCAGCCACATTCTGTTGGACTGCCCACTTTATCAACGAGCACGCAGAATTTACCTCTGTCGTCGTCTTCGCCCCGCTGCTCTCTCTTTACCTTCCCTTCTCGCTGATGGACCCACCTTTCATCCGGACTCTCTTATTGACTTTTTGACAACGACTGACTTACTTCACAAATTCTGATACTTTCAGCCCTTTCTACTTGTATCTCTTGCTACCCTCTACCCCCGTACTATCCCCTGCCCCGCTGTTTTCTGTAACCTGCTGATCATCCCCCCTCCCTCCTGCCATCCAATTCCCTTGCTTCCTTCCCTACCCTGCAGCGCTGTATAGCCCTTGTGGCTTAGCGCTTCTTTTTGATTATAATAATAATCCCCTAATTTGAGCTCCATTTCAAGGTTCTTTTCATAGTAAAACCAATCAAAATCACCTCTATTTCTATAATATGTTTTCCATTCTATCAAATGAGACCAAGAAAACGAGAATACAACAATAAATATACTATACAAAAATAGACCACAAAGTTGGCATTTTAATTAAAAAAGTCAAGAGTTTTTTTTTCCTCATTATGCACTGCGTGCTGCAGGATTTTTTTATATGGTGCACACTGACCATACAGACCCATTGTCTCACATGTGGGCCTACCAGCTTTCTCCTGCTTGACTGGAAGCCGCTAGAATTTATGAGTATATATAAGTCAAAAACGGTGGCTCGTAAGATGTATAAATGCGACCAAAACAGTCAAAGGGTTAATAAAAAACAAACACATTACCTTCATCTGAAGTTATGTAGATATGCAGCTTGAAGCCTAACTAGGCGACAAAATTTCACACAGCACCAAAATGTTCCTAAACTATTTTTATTTTATGCACAAAAGAGTTGCTTCTTAGACTCAGTATTTCTCAGGATGTGATATTCCTTGAAACAGTCAATGGTATACAGTGCCACAATATATTTCTTAACCCTTAAACTGTCCAAACGTAGATCTACATTTGGACAGTTTAAGGGTTAAACCAGTGACTCGTCTCTTGGCACCAGCATTTTATTATCTGTTGAAGGTTAAGACTCTGGAAAAGGTTTACCAGTCTTTGAGGGTTGCTTGCAACACTTCTGAGACAGATGGAGCTCCTGGGGACAAACAGAGCTCCTGGAACTTTTCTAGAATTTCATTTGTCTTTAGTTTACCTGGAGTCGCTTCTGGAGGTCATCGCACTCGCAGCCAGGACCCAGACCGAGCCTAAAAGGTTCTTTGTTACTTGGGACAATTTTAACTTAGTTTTATGTCCTATATGCACTATATCGTGCATATTAAACACTTTTATCAATCCTACTTCCATGAGACAGAAGAATAATTTCAAACCACTTGGGATTTTCCTTAGTTATTTTTCTGATAAATTACACAGATCCAATTTGCATCTCCAATTTGTAAACCATAATAAAAATTACTAAAACTGGCTTCTCAACTGTTATATTGGTCTTCAGATTTACTTTATCAGTTTGAAACATTATTAATTAATGTATAATAGCTAGAAGACTTTTACATTTCACTGATTATGCCACTAACTTAGGTACGTATTATATTGATATGATATTGACATGAAATACCTACACCCATCTGCTGTTTAATAAGGGCCTATGTTTTCAGTTCATTGTCCCTGTTCAACACATTTCTGTCTACCTTGAATGCAGAAAATAAGAAAGCACAGAGCTTGTGTGCCAGTCATATGCATATACATAATGCACTGTTTTGTCATTTTATTCTAACACAGCAGCTGAAACTCCTAAAAAAAATGTTCCTTGAGAATTTCCTAAGTTTCTTTGCCTAAGTACACATCAAAAAACATAGTCCTGTTTCACAATCACAATGAACAAACAATATTATGCAAAACTGACATCTCTTACATGGTATATATTGACTGAATGAGTCTCCCTTTTTAGAAAATGACAGATTCACCAATAAAGATATTCTTGAATTTTGTCCTCTTATACATAACACACCTATTTTATATAGCAAATTATCTTCATATGACAAAAATTAATCATAAGAAAAATCCAGCATACGTAATATTAAAACAAAGCAATCTGATAAGCATTATTTTTCTAAAGAATGGAATTTGTGAAAGAATGTCTGAACTCCTTTATACTACTGTATTTCTTTAATGAGAATGTGTCTTTAGCATAAATGTTGCAGGGAAAATGAACTTTCTGAGCACGGACATATTTATACAATTATTGCAATAAGGAATAACAGTAAATCTTATATTTTTTGTGTGAATAAAAATTACAAATAATTTATATACAGTAGGGCCCCGCTTTACGGCGTTTCGCTTTATGGCTTTACGATAATAATAATAGTATAATACAATAATAATAATAATAATAACAAAAATAATAATATATGTATAATAATAATACATATATAATAATAATGTACTACATATCATTATTATAATAATAGACAGCTTCAAAAGGCCGTCACTAGATGGCAGTGTTTACCACAACAAAGAGGGAGTGGTTGTGGCCGCCTCCACCTGTTACATAATGACATATTTTATTCATTCTATACAGATACAGATATTGACGAATGTATTAATAATTTTCTAAAAAAGACTCAATACCTCTATAACAAGCACTGCCCTAAAAAAACTAAGCAGATGACAGCTAAGAGACTGAACAGTCCCTGGCTAACACCCAGCATTCTCAAATCCATAAATACAAAACACCAATATGAAAAACAGTACAGAATGGGTCACATAACCAGAGACCAAACAAAACGTTACTCGTCAATCCTAACCAGCCTGATAAGAAGGGCAAAAAAATTGTATTATGAGAACAGATTATCCAACTTACGAGGTGATATAAAAAAGACCTGGAAAACCCTATCAGAAATTCTGGGAACAAAAAAGATATCACGAAATAGCGAAATAAAATTAGCAAAATCAGATGAACCCCAACTCCCACCAACAGAAACAGCAAACAGACTCAATGATTTCTTCTCCACTATAGGACAAAACCTTGCCAATAAAATCCCAAGCTCAGATACCCCACCAAATGACTACCTCACCGGCAACTACCCGAACACACTGTTCCTAGCTCCGACTAACCCATACGAAGTCTCCCTTATTATCAACGCACTAAAAAACAAGGCAGGAGATTTAAATACCTTACCACCCTTTATATACAAAAAAGTGTCACAAGTGCTATCACCAATCATTGCAACACTCTTTAACAAATCCATTGAATCCTCCACCTTCCCTACAGTACTCAAAATAGCAAGGGTCACCCCGATCCACAAAGGAGGAGACCAAACAGAGTTGAATAACTATAGGCCAATATCCAACTTACACCCTCTCTCAAAAATCTTCGAAAAATTAATTCATAAACGAATCTACTCCTACCTTATCTCCCAAAACATACTCAACCCCTGCCAATTTGGATTCAGGCCTAATAAAAATACTAATGATGCTATTATACACATGCTAGAACATATATACACTGCAATAGAGAAAAAAGAAGTCCCACTGGGGATCTTCATTGACTTACGTAAAGCTTTTGATACAGTTGACCATGACTTGCTCCACGTAAAATTATCACACTATGGTATAAGAGGGCACTCCCTCAACTACCTCAAGTCATACCTCAGCAACAGAAGCCAATATGTGTACGCAAATGGGGCAAACTCTTCTGCACAACCAATTACAGTTGGTGTCCCACAGGGAAGTGTCCTTGGCCCTCTTCTCTTTCTCCTATACATAAATGACCTACCAAATGCTTCTCAATTACTCAAACCCACACTATTTGCTGATGACACAACATACGTCTTCTCCCACCCGAGCCCAGTCACGCTAGCCAATACTGTAAATACCGAATTACAGAAAATATCTACCTGGATGAGTACTAACAAACTTACACTAAACATTGACAAAACCTACTTCATTCAGTTTGGTAACAGAGCTACAGATGTCCCTCTTAACATAATGATAAACGGATCACCTATCACAAAGCTAACAGAGGGAAAATTCTTAGGAATCCACCTTGATAATAGACTCAAATTTCATACACATATACAACAAATTTCTAAGAAAATTTCCAAGACTGTAGGCATACTATCGAAGATACGGTACTATGCTCCACAGTCAGCCCTCCTGGCCCTATATCACTCTCTTATTTACCCCTATCTCACCTATGGAATTTGTGCATGGGGCTCAACAACAAGTAACCATCTCAGACCACTAATTACCCAACAAAAGGCTGCAGTTAGAATGATAACAAATTCTCACTACAGGCAGCACACTCCACCAATATTCAATACACTCAACCTACTCACCATACAAAACATCCATACTTATTACTGCACCTATTACATACATAGAACACTCAACTCTGATATTAACCCTCCCCTCAAACATCTCCTTGCCAACCTCAACAGAACACATGACCATAACACAAGGCACAGATCACTCTTTGATATTCCTCGTGTCCATCTCACGCTATGCAAAAACTCAATGCACATAAAAGGCCCTAAAATCTGGAATTCATTACCTGTTAATATAAAAGAAACACTACCTGTTTATAAATTCAAGTCTCTTCTCAAAGATCACTTACTCACCCAAAACCAAATAAATACTGAATAACTGAACCTTATAAATTGTATATCTTAAATGTTTCTCACAATTATATCACATAAATGTTAAACCTAAAACCCAATCTAACTTTATTATTTTTTAAATTCACTACCTAACAGAATACTCCATTCTACTGAATTTACAACAATGCATGCAACCATATGACCTGTCTTTGTAATACTCACTTGTGCTTTATAGTAATCAGTTTACATTAATGTTTTTCACTGATTTCATCATTGCTTAGTTAATCTTAAGTTAATTTTAAGCCAGCCCGTAATGCTATGCATAGTATAAGTGGCTTTGGCATGCTGCTCTTATCTGTATTTTTTTTTGTACCTCTGTAAGTGTGCTCAAATTATAAATAAATAAATAAAATAAATAAATAAATAAATACAGTGGACCCCCGCATAACGGACGCCTTGCATAGCAGACAATCCGCATAGCGGACGCTTTGTTCGCTAAAATTTTGCCCCGCATAGTGGACAAAAACCCGCTCAGCGGCCTTCGTCCGAGACGCGTCCAATGTGCGGCCTGAGCCACGCTCACATGTTCCGCGGGTGGCATTGTTTACCAGCCAGCCTCCGCGGTAACATCCAAGCATACAATCGGAACATTTTGTATTATTACAGTGTTTTTGGTGATTTTTTTCTGGAAAATAAGTGACCATGGGCCCCAAGAAAGCTTCTAGTGCCAACCCTACAGCAATAAGGGTGAGAATTACTATGGAGATGAAGAAAAAGATCATTGATAAGTATGAAAGTGGAGTGCGTGTCTCCGAGCTGGCCAGGTTGTATAATAAACCCCAATCAACCATTGCTACTATTGGTGGTACAGCTGCTGCTGCTGCTGTACCACCGTCAGCTGCTGCTGCACTGTCAGCTGCTGCTGCTGTACCACCGTCAGCTGCTGCTGCTGCTGTAGCATCGTCTGCTGCTGCTGTAGCATCGTCTGCTGCTGCTGCTGCTGTAGCATCGTCTGCTGCTGCTGTAACATCGTCAGTTGCTGCTGTAGCATCGTCTGCTGCTGCTGTAGCATCGTCTGTTGCTGCTGTAGCATCGTCTGTTGCTGCTGTACCACCGTCAGCTGCTGCTGCTGCTGTACCACCGTTGTTGGTGTGGCTTATTGAGAATACCAAGAAACAATTAACCCCAGAGGGTTAGCTACCCAGGATAACCCAAGAAAGTCAGTGTCATCGAAGACTGTCTAACTTATTTCCAGTGGAGTCCTTAATCTTGTCTCCCAGGATGCAACCCACACCAGTTGACTAACACCCAGGTGAACAGGGAAAATGCCTGGAACTAGTGCTCATATTGGTGAATTTAGAGCCAGCAAAGGTTGGTTTGAGAGATTTAAGAATCGTAGTGGCATACACAGTGTGATAAGGCCTGTTCTGGAAGAAAATACCAAACAGGACCTACAGTACTCAGGAGGAAAAGGCACTCCCAGGACACAGTGTCTCATCAGTCATTGCTGCATCTTCAATAAAGGTAAGTGTCATTTATTCTTCATTTAGTAGAGTAGTACATGCACAATATATATTGAGCATGTACTACTCTATTATTGTGCATGTATCCTTCTCTTTGTGTGTTGGAAAATGTATATTTCGTGTGGTAAAAATTTTTTTTTCATACTTTTGGGTGTCTTGCACGGATTAATTTGATTTCCATTATTTCTTATGGGGAAAATTCATTCGCATAGCGAACATTTCGCATAACAGCCAGCCCTCTTGCACGGATTAAGGTCGCTATGCGGGGGTCCACTGTATTGTGTTTCTATGTTATTTATATTGTCTGTTATGTCATATTAGATGAGCTGTAATATATAAATAAGCCGTATAGATGATATTAGCGAAATTAATCATGAAGTATTTTGCCCAGTCTCTAGACAAACTCTCCTCCACCGCCGACACCGCCCATACCACTACATGATTGACATTTTATTCATTCTAGAGTATATATCATGTTTCTATGTTATTCATATTGTTTGTTATGTCATACTAGATGAACTGTGATAGATAAATAAGCCATATAGATGATATTAGCAAAATTATTCATGAAGTATTTTGCCCGATCTCCAGACAAACTCTCGTCCACCGCCGACACCGCCCATACCACTACATGAATGACATACTTTATTCATTTTAGAGTATATATCAGGTTTCTATATTATTTATATTGTTTATGTCATATTAGATGAAGTGAGATAGATAAATAAGCCATAGAGTTGATATCAGCGAAATTATTTAAGTACAGAATTCCACTGGAACGGATTAATTGCATTTCAATTAATTTAAATGAGGAAAATTGACTCTGCAAACGAGCAAATCCAGTTGTGAGCAAGGTCATGGAACAGATTAAACTCACAGGTAGGGGTTCCACTGTAAATCTATTTCAAAACATTAATAAGCAATAAGAGACTGGCAGAATACACAAAATATAAATAAAAATAAAATATCATACAAAGAGTATATTGTACCAGAACCATATGTTCTGGACAAGCAATCTTGTTGGAGGTGAAGGTGGCAGCAGTGGCACACCATGCTGTTTGGTAGACAACTGTGTTAACGAGCTTGATAATCCTGTCACATGATGCTGCACTGGCAAAATATCAGGTGAGGGTACAGTCGCACTAAGTCTAAATTGGTGTGAGACAGATAGAGGTAAATCTAACAACCTGTTGATTCAGTTCCTAAACATCTTGTGTTGCCATAATGTAAATTAGAGTGCCAGTAACGCTTGATACTGTTGCTTAACTGTCACTTGTACAGTAGCCTGAATCACTGGATAAATAAGCACAGTTTGCCCATTTAAACTATGCTGATACTCTTGGAAGGGCATACATACATATTCCACCTACTACCATGCACACACTTTAGTTTTCTTTGCATATGTTGTCTCACTATATCTTGAATCAGAAGTTTCTATCTTAGAGTCATCATCATGACTTATTTTCACAATTAACTGTTTAGGTTAAGATACTCATATTTTCATTCTCACTTTAATCAGATAATGCACACTTTAAATTCTTAAGCGCATCATCACTATCTTCACCTTTACTGAGGCATTTATACCTGGGAATCCTCTTATTATTCCTCTCATCAAAATTCTTGTACTTTTATTGCTGTGACACTACAGCCATTCCTCATTTCAATTTTGTGAGGTACTGTGAGTATTTCTGTTTTCTTTTCTAACCATACAATTTGTTCAAGAGTACAATACACAAAATCCTCTGTAATTAGAATTTGCAAAGACTTTTTCATACATCAGCAACATACCCAGCTGTCCCAAGGGCAATATATACTGTATGTACATATGTTGTGACCAGTTGAAAAGTCAATATAAAAGTAATAAATAATAAAACCTAGATTACATTAAACATTCTGGGCAAATCTTAAGCTAACAAATACTGAAATGGGGTACATTATTTATATTGATGATTTATTAGTCGTTTCTCTTTTATTCAGAAGCATGCACACGCAGGTGCTGCAATTCTAGAAAGTTTACAATAATAGAGACTACACATCTTTACTTAGATTCAGAAATTTTGCTCTAATTCATAAAATTTTAATTTCATAGATTAATTAGAATTTCAAAATTTTGGAAAGAATTCTCATACTGATGAGCTAGAGATATTTCACAAATTAAAATTCTAAATTTTCACTCCTATTTAGAAAATTCTGAATTAATGGGACCATTCCAAATTCACAATTCCACAACAAAGCTCCTCTTTCACTTGGGAAGTTCCTAATTAGATTTACCAAAATAAAATTCATGATTTACTCAAATTAGAAAATTTCCAAATTCTGAGGATGATTCTGAATTAAAAAATGTAATGTGCATACCAAATTTATGAGAAATGCAAATAAAGTAATGAAATGGTTCCAAATAAGACATAGTATTGTATACCGGCTACCTATATTGAGTTCCATAAATCTGAAATTGCTAATTTTTTTTAATTTTCTAATTTTTTGGAATGTGTCTAATTCCCTATACTACTTTTGTCTTCTCAACTATAAAAAGTTACACAGAACAGTAATAATGATATCTAACTGTTAAATTTTATGGCTATAATAACAAGTCATATATGAAATAAATTCATATACATTTAAATATATTGTGAAACAAAGTCAAAATTTCCTCAAAGCTGTCATCATGACTCATAATATTGTGTTATAAAGTCATAGTTTAAATACTAGCTCAAAGCATGAAATTGACTATGTGTTTAATAAGTTTATTTTGAAATTTCACTTATTTTAAAATTTTCACACTTCACTTCTAAGCATTTTATGTCATTTCCTGTTATGCATGATTTTTCATGTCACTTGTTGAAGAAGAATCCAAAATATCTCTAGATTTGAAAAGAATTAACTTTTCCTATGACTGATCCTTCACTCTAAATTTTCACTCAGTTTGGCTTTCATTGTACACACCACATAACTATACAGTCACATCAATTTAGCTTGAAGCATGTTTTATCTACAGACTTCTTCATTTCATGTTTTTCAAAAATTTATCTTTGATCTCTTGCTTCTCCACACACATAAAATCCATAATTAATAAACATTTGGCTTCTTAAAATATTTTAACTCTTTAAAATTTATCAGCTTTTTAAAGAGCTCAAAAATTATTTATTATGGTTGCTTCTTTTATTAAAACACACACGTGAACACATGCAAGCCAGCAAGCCATGTGCATGCACGCACACACACATACACTCACATGTGCGTGCATGTTCAGGCACACACAAAGACAACCAGAGGAGAACTTCTTACCAATGTAGCAACAGCAAAGACAAAGAACCCTTGGTTCAACCACAAATGTAGAGAGGCAAAAAATAAAAAAATAGCATAAAAGATGGAAAAATTACAAAAAGTGAAGGAAAGACAAGAACAGAGAAGCAAGTAGGTTAGTAGAAATGAATATGCTAGGGTGAGGAGAGAAGCTGAGCAACAGTGAGAGACTGACACAGCAGCAAAGGCTAAGTCTGAAACAAACCAATGCTGCACAGCCATATCAGAAGAAAGATGAAAGTAAAAGACCTTTGATTTGACTGAAAAGGGAAGGAGAGATCATGAAAAATGACAAGGAAACTTGTGAAATACAAAAATACTCACACACAGGAGAGAGAAAAGGTGCCCCGTGGCCTGGTGGTTAAAGCTCTCACTTCACATGGTGCAGGTCCAGGTCTGATTCCCGACAAGGGTAGAAACATTGGGCGTGTTTCTTTACACTGGTTGTCTATGTTCCCCAACAGTAAAATGGGTACCTGGGTGTTTGTCAACTTGTGTGGGTTGCATCCTGGGACAAAACTGACCTAATTTGCCTGAAATGCTCTGCATAACAAGGGGCTTTCTCTATAGTAGTATGCCATTGATGTCAGCTATGGTCTGTATACCTTGTACATGTACTTGTAGAAATAAAGATATTATTACATTATTTTATGACGACATTTCGGTCCGACCTGGACCATTTACAAAGTCACACTTCGGTCCAACTTGGACTGAAACTTCATTGTGAGGTTTTCTCTCTCCTATGTGCGGGTATTTGGGTACTGTTTCCGCCACAGTATTGTGCCTTTTTGTTCTTAAAGTTTGTGAAATGTTATCAACAGGAGCAATACCAGAAAGTAATACACACAACAGGGAAGAGAGGTAGAGAAACAATGATGGATCTAGAGACATCAAAGGCAATGGATCCTGCCAAGGTGTCACTATGGATTCTACAAGAAGGAGCAGAAGCACTGTCTGAACCATTAGTTAACATCTACAACATGTCAATGGATACTGGACAGTTGCTACAGATCTGAAAGACAGCAAATGCAGTCCCTATATTTAAAGAAAGTTGACAAGACAGGAAACACTGAACTAAAGACCAGTTTCGATAACGTGAATACAGTGGTGCCTCGGGTTACGAACAGCTCAAAGCTCGAACAGTTATGTAAGTGTATTTATGTAAGTGCTTTTGTAAGTGTATTTTTGGGGGTCTGAAACAGACTAATCTAATTTACATTATTTCTTATGGGAACAAATTCGTTCAGTATCAGCACTTGAACAGCCTTCTGGAACGAAAAACGTTTGTATCCCGAGGTACCACTGCGCATTGCAAGGTAATGGAGAAAATTATTAGGAGTGGTACAACACTTAAAGAGAAGTGGTTTCATAAACAATATCTAGCATGAATTCAGAGATGGCAAATCTTGTCTTTCAAACTTGTTGGAATTCTATGGTAAAGAAATACATGTGAGACAGTAGAGAGGTGGATTTATTGCATTTTCTTAGACTACAAAAAAGTCATCTGACACTACCCTCACAATAAGCTGGGTTAAAAACTTATGGTGCAGACTAGATTATCAAGGAATGAACTCTGGTGTATCAAAGAGAACCTTAAGAGAAGGAAGTGGAGTGATTGTCAAGGAAGACTCAGAATGAGAAAGAGCAACTGCGGGGTTCCACAGGGAGTGGTATTAGGACCAATATCATTTTTGGTCTACGTGAATGACTTTTCAAAAAGGATTAAATCAGATGAATCTATGTTTACTGATGTAAAACTAATGAGGAAAAAAACAGATGAGGACTAGGGAAAGCTCCAAAAGGATCTGGACAAACTGCAAGATTGGTTAGATAAGTGGTTGTTAGAATTCAACCAAAGCAAATCCAAGGTATACAAATAACCCGCACATAGAAGAGAGGAGCTTACAACGATGTTTCGGTCTGACTTGAACCATTTACAAAGTCAGTGTGGACTTTGTAAATGGTCCAAGTCAGACCAAAACATCATCGTAAGCTCCTCTCTTCTATGTGCGGGTTATTTGTGTATCGTTCCAGCCATGGTATTGTGCCTTTTTTGTTAGTTACAAATCCAACTTAATGAAGATTGGAGAAAGGACAAGAAGACTGGACACTGAGTATAGATTTGGAAGGCAGATGCTACAAACCTCACTCAATGATAAAGATCTAGGGATGAGCACAGTGCCTAGTATATCATCAGCCAAATAACTTTTGCATTAAATGCTCATCTCTCAAATCTAAGAGTAACCTCCAGGAATCTCAAAGAGTTATAAGGGAGCCCTGGTGCTGCATCTTGGAGTATGCAGCACCAGAATAGAACCTACACCTGAAAAAGTATGTTAAGGAACTGGAGAAAGTGAAGTATGAAACAAGGCTTGTTACAGTGCAACAAGGTATGAGCTATGAAGAGCTAAAGGAACTGAACCTGACAACATTAGAGGGCAGAAGAACCAGAGAGACAAGATAACATAAAAAATACTCAAGAGAAATTTATAGGATAGATAGGGATAGGTTATATAAAAGGAGCACAACTGGAAGTTAAAGATGAGCCACAAGTATGTCAGGAACTACTTTTTCAGCCTCAGGGTGCCCAGAAAGTGGAATGACCTGAATGAAGAAGTGGTGAAGGCTGACTCCATACTTAATTATAAGAGATGGTATGAAAAGGCTCATGAGGCCAGAAGGGAGTGTATCTGGCTAGCAGCAAGCTGAGAGGCAAAGTCCTGCAACCATATATAGCTGAGTACACACACTCATACACACATACACATATACACACACACACACACACACATGAACAAACTAAGTGTTTAAAAGTGACCTCATCAGGACAGCCATGTTTAAGAATATTAATCTTCATGTCAATGATTGCCTGACACTCAAGAACCTTATAAGCTGAGATGAGATCACAAGAATCATTGTTTCTTGATCTTGAAATGCTACGTTAAATACAAGCAAAATCCCTGCAAAGAAGTCCAAATCAGGAAAATATATGTGATGACACTGGTCTTCCATATAACGTATCAATATAATACTGCTGCTTCCTCAAAATATTGCAAATATAGTAGCCATAATTTGTCACCCATACTTTACCCATCAATTTTGCTCATCTACCATATAACTCATACTGACAGTGATACTATTAGTATGTCTCACAAGTGTAACCACAACACCTTAAGATTGTTTAATTAAAATTTTGGGCAATATTACATCGTTAGAAGCACTTTTATCAATATTCAGTTGTTAATTTTTATTCCATTTTCATAATATAATCCAATAAAAAGTTTTTACATTAATTCTGTTAGTAGATTAATTTTGTATTATCTTAAATATTAATAAAGCCACAGCATAATTCATAAATGCTGGTAATGGTTCACAACATAACCTGTTATCAAATATGAATACCAGCTGATAATCTGCTGACCAAAATTATTACCATACTGCAAACCATGCCAATAATCTTTTCAGAAATAACATGAGAATCATTGCATTTAACTATTACTACAAACCTTTGAAAACAATGAGATTCAATGCACTACAGACCAAAAAGTTTTCAATGCTAAATTCCTTTCTTCTGGTACACATTGTACAATATATTTTTTATCTTTGGCTACTAGTATTTCCCTGAGCTCTTCTAACACCTCTTTCAACATTCAGCTAAGGAGAGCTCTAATATGCATCAAAAGATAGTTAAACCTTAGGGTTCTTCCTGCCCATCATCAACAGCTCTAGTATGCAAGTGTTCCCAGCCTCTTTCTTCAGATACACCCAAATCTACAGCTGCTGGTTTTTGTCAAAGCTTTTCTGTCCCCAGTATGATGAAGGAGGCAGAGATACATACATCCCTCTCCCATAAAGACTTAATGAAAGGGAAAACACTTGGTTTTGGCCTCTCCTTGCACCAAAATATGGTTAAACTTCAGGCAGACTTTTACCTCCTTTCTCTTGGTGCTGCAAATAATTGTCCTGATGTATCCACCAGTCTCTTGTTCCCAGTCATCACCTGTTTCAAATGAAATCCCTAATGTTTGTGAGGTAAAGACACTGGAAAACAGCACTCCTTACTGAAACTTTCCTTGCTTGTGGAAGCACTCTTGTGAATGGGAAACTTTGGTAAATCAATAAGGATATCCTCAAGCATTTCGCTACAGGTCAGTAGCTACTAGAATTACATATTTTATATAGATATCTGCCCAATACTTGACAATGGTGGTTCACTGATAAGGAAAAATGGCAATTTTCATCATTCTCATAGTATATTCCCTAGTGGTATAACATTTCTACCTTTCTTCCAATGTACCTTGTAAGGTAGATAGCCATAGAAATCATTTTCCTTTTGCATCATTGGTTAGAGTACTGAGACAATGGATGAGTTTATGTGACCTAGAAGTCAGACAATAATGGTTCTCCCTTATTCACAAGTTTAACTGAAAGAGCTTAGAATTATGAGTCACATAAGAGCTTTTGTGACTGGAGGGCTATCTCTTTCCATTAAAGCTTAGCCTGTCACCAAGGCTCAGAGATGAAGCTCCTATCTCTCAACTGAAAAAGAAATAGCAAGACATCCTTCTTGATACACTCATTCCCTAAAGAGATCAAACTGCAGGAAGCCTCAATAAGTTGGAGATATTTCCAGAGTACCTTTGTGTTTCTTTGAAAATTCTATATTGGCATTAATTCAATGCTAAATGCCTTGCAGTCAGCTTATAAAATGGATTCATTAGTCATTTTGGAGATTAAAAGTGGAAACACTCCTGACAGTCTGATCCTCCCTCATCCAACCACATAGGGATTTCTTCAAAAGATTTTACAAGGTATCCCATCAACAACCATCAACAGTAAATTCTGCAGTTACTACATTTCTTCTTAAGGTAGCTATGCTTGCCGGTCTCTCCTCTGTTCAGGGATATTCACCAAGAATGTCACCCACAGTTTATTCTGCACCAGTGAATTTACAAGTCTATAAGCGATTATCCTATTTACACTTGATTCAAATCTCAGCCCATTTAACGTATACTACCATTACACTACGATGCAATCTATAAGTCAGCTTACATGTAGGTACTTATTTACTGCCCATGCATCTTCAATAACAAGGACTAAACTCAGTTCTGTTGGTTATGAGCCCAAGGTGTTACGAGTCACTTCAATTTTGAGACCTACTCAAGATGCCATGGTGACCAAATAACATTATCTTTATTGTAGTACACAACACTGTACTCTATAAGCAAATGCAAACAAATTTTTTATCACTTTTAAATATGCAGCTCACAATGATACTTTTTTCATGTAATACAGTCATTCATTCTATAGGACACAGTCAAGTGGATATGCAAAGCTTTTCCATTGCAACTGAGCTTTGTCTTAAATATATAATGTAAAAAAAAATACATTTAAAAGTGCAATGAGTTGTATTTGTTGATTTCTCTTACTTAGTCTTTCAATACCGTACTGTATTCTATTTAGCATTATTAATTCTTGTAATTTCTGTACTGTATAATATAAAAAATTATTTGTTTAGTACCTCACACATGAAGTCAAGAGTTTCACATACATCTATAAAAGAAATTACTTTTTTTTTTTTACAAAAATAATAGGCCTATCTTCTACTACAATTTTTTGGAGTGTTTTCTTCCTAAGATACCTGACATATATGACAACAAGTGCATCAAATATATCTAACATATATGTAACATCATATAAACCAACAAAAATTTACAAGAAAATAATGTACTTTATTTCCTTTTACATATTGTTTTAGTTTAAAGTAAAATATTTATTAAGCAAAAAAAAAAATAACAATAAAGATAAAATATGTTGAATGTGAGAAAATAAGCTGATAAAAACAAGAGAAAAACAGGCATTTGCTAAAATATATACATAAATAAAAAGTCTTTATTTATGGTAAACTGATGAACATAAGTAATGCATTTAATTAGGGATAAAAAGAAAAGAAAAACATTAGAAAACTATACATGGATATGAAATGGAAGTGGGAGAAATTAAAACAATGAAAAGTTTTTAAGACTGAGCATAGAGTTGAGAAAGGAGAGAAGTTCATGCAGTGAAGAAGAGGCAACCATGGATGCTGCTAGGCTGTGAGGATGCTGCAGTCCACACCGCGAGGCCAAGTCAGGCAAACCCTTTGATTTTGTTCAGTCACCCCTTGATCATCAACACTGCCTGGGTCTAAATGTCGCATGCAACTTTTCTGTACATATAGAGGGCCTCTTTAATGCCTTTAAGGAATTTTTCTATATTGTTCTATTGGGGAAATAGGGTTAGACTTTAAGCATACCTATGCTAGAAATTCAAAATATCTTATTATTATTTGAAATTAAAATTAAAGATAAGATTTATTTTTGGATGGAGGGTGGTATAAATTGTATGTAATTAAGCATGCTTCTTGGTATCTTCTACCAATAACATGCACTAATGCAATTTTTCATGAATTTCAAGATAAATTTCATTTCATAGATAAGATCAATTCTATTCATAATTGATATAAATTTATATGGAAGGTGATGAAAATACTCAAGTTTATGACTTTGGAAAAATTATTAGAATAGTAATCTACAGTAATAATTAGCTCTGTATTACCACTGCTGTAATTAAAAAAAAAAAAAAAAGCCAAAACTATGAAGCCCATCTCCATCTAAAACAGTAGGCATAACAAATACAAGCAATTTTCCTTTTACAGGTAAAAGAAAAATGCCCATATGATCTGCTAATAAAAATATAGAAATGTGACACTCATTCATGCACAAACAAAAATTTCTAATAATCTTGTCAGAGGTAAATATTCAAAATGTTGAATATTTACGTGAGACTTGTGTAGGTCTCCCAGGCAGTGTTGAGCGTATGATAAAAACTGATTACTCAGGATCTGGAAAACACTGCTCTTATTATTCAGAGTATCTCATTATACCAGAGTATATTACTTGAATTATACAAATTTAATACAACAAAAGTATTCAGCAGGGTATCCAGTACCAAATAATCAATGAATTAATGCAACATCATTTATATTTTATCAGTAGGGTATAATGCTACACACTCAAATAATATATACCCTTAATGACCAAGTATGTAAAGGTTGTTTATAATGATCAGTAAGAAATAATTAGAGCGTGAGTGGACCTCCAGAACCCGCCACATAGGGAAGGTCCCAAGCAAAAGGCAGATAATGCTAACCAACATTAGACTGAGTTCAATTTTCCTTGAGCAATGAACTAATAATTTTTAATGTGTTCATCAGATTTATGAACTATTTCAAGTCAGGTCACAAGTACTGTATAAATATATGATGAATGTGTTCACATAAACATAAAACTATTTAGGTCATCTGTTTTTTTAAAACAGATGACCCAAATTAGAATGTGTTTCAATAATGCATTAGTAAAATATTGTCCAGTTGAGAAGTGTCTTGATGTTCAAGCTTAGCCTAAAACAAAATTCTGAAAAAGAGTAATGTTAGCTAAACAGTCAGAATACTTTAATTTACTGCAATAAGATACATGTATAATAGAAGTAAAAGTTGTGGATCATGTTACCTGCAATAATAATCATAATAATAATAATATATATAAATAAATATATATAAAGTATAAAAATAGTTAAGATATTATTATAAATTTATTATGCCCCAGTACTACAAATATAATTAAAGGGGCACTGTTTTACTAGGGTATAAGTTGAAAAAAAAATATAAAAAATAAAATATGATAGCAAAAAAATAATAACAGTAATATCTCTCTTATTAAAAACTGTTATCAAAATGTATATAAAATTCCCTAGAATTCAGAGAGCAACATCAAGTTTGGAACATCTAAAATTGAGAATTTTCCAAATACTACAAGTGAAAGTTCCTAATTTTATTTTTGGAAATTTCCTTAATTTTTCTTTTGTCTGAGAGAAGAGGTATTTGATTTCTATTACTGCATTCTGAAATTTCTATAATTTGGACTTTTAAATAAACTCTAAAATACATACCACAAATCTGTTATAACTGTGACTGAGGCTTTGACATACTAGTATTTTTTGAAGGATATCTTATTATCTAATTAAAATGCATGACTTAAACAATGACCAAAATAATTCCCATTTTTAATTAATTTGTACCAATATAAGCCCCCTTCACTAGCTGATCCTTTTTTAATACATCAGTTATCACCCACAATGGTAAGGCATGCCCCCAAAAATGAATACATTACCTATAACTTATTCAATTGTTTGTCTTGGGGCACTGACCCTGAAACACCCTCCAATTATACTCCCTGTATACAACATAATTCAAATGACCCCTCCAAACTGCAACATTCCCATCCCTCCTTCAGACTGCCTCTACTACATTTTCCACAAGCTGCTTGTAATAACTACAATATCCAGAATAACGAAAAAACACAGTTGAAATCAGAGGCTAAGAGCTGATATTATATCTTAGCACACTGTGATATTTTAGCGCAGCAACATTTATTCTCCCGCTGCTGCTCCCTCAAAAACAGGCTTGTTTCATTTACTGGTAACAGTGAGTGTAGCAGCAGCTCACTGGACGTGTATTGTACTGGAGGGACAGAGTCCATTCATCACCCATCTACCATTTTTTTCCTGTTAGCTCTCAGGAACTTGTTGTAAAAACAGCAAAGAGGAGGGAAAGAGAGCTAGAGGGAGAGGGGAAGGAAGGGCAGAGAGAAAGGGTGGGGAGAAAGGGTGAGAGGAAGGAGAGGAGCGAGGGAGGTAGAGAGGAAAGAAGGAAAGTTGCAGAGTAACTGAGACAGAAATGCTTCAAAAGATCATATAAAGATTCAATGCATATGAAAAATGAAATAAAATTATAAATTACAGTCCAATTACTGAACCTTCAAAATACATATATACAGTGGAACCTCAAATTTCAAATGTATCACTTATCGAACTCTTCGAAAATAGAACCCTTTTTTCGAACCAACTTTGTCCCTATTATCGAACTCGCCCCTATTTTCAAACCGCCGGGTACTGGACCTATCCGGCAGCCTGCTCTGTCCGTGTCCCCACGCAGGCATCGTGAGCAGGTCTGGTTCTGTTGATGCTTGAGTGAACACTAACCTGTGATCTCATTCAAACATTTTACGATTATTTCATTGTGTTTAGTGCTTGTGGGACTGTGAAATAAGCTACAATGGG